>NC_142816.1:2690000-2864745 GCF_057945365.1 Rhopilema esculentum | reverse complement strand
CAATTTAGCAGCAGAGCGAAATAAAAAAATTAATACTTACAAATATTGTGGGGCTTGTATGTAAGTCTGTTTGCACATACAAAGGCTGCAAGGAGAACGAGAGCAAATGCAGCATGCCAGAAGAAAAACACGACCAATCCAAGCATGTTCAGTCCAAAAGCGTTAAAAGTCTTGATTGTACCAGCGTAGAAAACGCCGTCACCTATTGTCAACAGTGGTCCAGCCAGTACACCCAAGATACCTCCACCGACGTTTACTACGAAAAACACAGGTAACACAAGGTTATCTACCTGTTACTGACATAGCCTTAGCATATCAAAGGTTAAGATTTGTTTCGATTATCACAGCAAATTTTAACTTAAGATGAAACAATAGATGTCTTGATAGATGATTATGAAATTTTTAGCTGTTGGGATTTTTTAAAATTGAAAGGCGTTCAGTAAAGAAATCTGTTATAAGCCTCAATATGGAAGAAAACAAAAGACTTACATAAAATGCAAGAAACGCTTTGGCACATAAAACAATCTTAAATCTTCGTGCTTCACCATTAATTCAATCACTGCCTATACGGCATCGAGCACTAAATGGCATACCGGATGAAAGAAATTTCCATCAAAGCTAAAGCTGTGCAAGAATAACATACACAAAGATAACTCTTACCTGTAATCGTATCAGAGATATCGTCCACCCGACAGGTCTTGAGCAAAACACTCCAGACAACATAGGCACAGCCAGAAACGAACCCAATAGCAAAGGCAGCATAGGGATACATGTTTCCAGGTGCAGCACTAACGGATACCTATGAGACAGAAATGGTAGAGTAAGCACAAGGTATTGATTACTACAGGGGCGGAAACTGATCATTTCGTGGGGGAGCGATCATGTTAAACTCACCGACAAAATCATAATGTGACGTCATCAGAAATAACGCCACAACAATTACATTGGACCTGAGGTCAAAGAATGTTTCCCATTTCACACCCTTTTCGATCACAGGACTAACGCCAATCATCACTTCAATTTTACAGACAAATCTTAACTCCGAAATTTTTTAATCGATGGGGGAGGGGGGGGGGGGGGGTGACCTACCAAACAATTTCTGTCCCTTGATCACTGATATCATTAGATAGGCCTGATATTTATTTAAACTAAAGAGCAAATCAGAGCTGCTTAGATTCGTAAGGTATCTGCAAATCTAGTATAGCAAGTCAATCACTGTCCAGAAGAATGTTCAAATGGTTAAATTTTTCTCCAGCCAGGAAAATGGTACTGATGCTTTGGTTTTTCATAAAATACATCTAAACCAAACTATGAAACGTTGACATATGACATCGTAGCAGGAAGGGTAAGTGTTATGTCGTTAGTTGCTGCGAATCGAGACTGGCATGGCCAAGCTTGTCTGGCATTTTTTGACAATTTTTTTGATGATTCAGTGAAGCCGTGCGTCTCACACATCCTAATAACACGAACGCCCAAAAAACAATGATAATTGTCTGAGTTAGCCAAAAATTTTGAGCTTTAGGGGATGCACACTTATTGGGAAAAGTTTATGTGTAATGCAAAATAAATTGCTTTACTGGGGGGTAGAGTTGCCGGAAAAATGCATATAGTTTCTAACTGCTACTCGTGACAACATCGAGCTTGACTTACCAGTCCCATTATTGCACTGTTAAGGAGGGTTTTTGTATTCCAGTTAGCTCCAAAGACAGCGGTTCTCTTCAGCGCAAATGATGTAAAGCCACTCATCGACGCAGCCAAAAATGAGTTCACAAGAGCACGGGATCGGAGAAGTGTCGATGTATTCTCAATGACGTTTTTTGTTCCAAGGCCAATCAGAACTAGCAAAGCACCAAGGAAAATGTTCTGTTGAGAAAAATCATCTAATCAATTTGGCGATCAGAGTTAATCTCAAACACAATCTTGGCAATGCAAATCAACTAGTCTCTCCATTTTTCCTTGTAGATAGAAGCTCCACGATCAAATTTATCATATTTTTCATGCAAATCAATTGTAACGTCAACGATGAAACAGCGTCACTAGACTACCCTGTCAGTGCAAAATTCAACCTAGGATAAAATCCCACTTCTTGAGGGCCATTTTACGTTGGTTGGCACTTGGAAATTTTTTTGAGGAGAGGGCAATCTTCAAATAACTTCATTGTATGGGTTGAGGATAGAGTACCATATCGTCATAACGACTTGCTTCATAACATACCGTGTTTGTTTCGCCCCCAATATCCTTCAGCTTTCTCTCTCCGTGGCTCTTTCGTGCTGGCCTAGCTCCCAACAAAATTGCAGCAATTACAGCAATACCTCCAGCAGAAACGTGAATGACACCAGCACCTCCAACATCCTTTAATGAGAAGAAAAGAAATCGATTATGCAACTGTTTGTTCAATGATATCTTAAATTATTCCAATACTAAATTATTCCAATATATTTTAACTTAAATTATTCTAATCTTAAGCACATTACTGCCTTTATGTACAGTCCTCAAACTTTCAACGTAGGATAATTACTACGAGAATCGCGTGAAGGATTCTTTCCAGGTTCAGCAGTATAATGAAAAAACATGAGGATGCCGGACAAATTTTTTAGCATTGGATAATATAATGCCATGAGTGCCCAATGCCCTTCAGGACAAGTTCCAATTTTATTTTACTGTCATGTTTATCTTTTTGTCAGAACATCTTGGTGTCTGGTGATCATGATAAAAGGCCTTTCAAAGGTTGTTGCTGTTGTGTTTTAATACTTTATATTTAGGTGGCCTTAATAGGCAGATTGCAGAGGTATACAGAGAGCATATTTACTTTACTCAGCGTCAGCGATGATGATTATTTTGTAAAATGACAAAACGACGACATAACATTATTTGATAAAAGGATCTGGGTCTAGTATCCTTTCATTACTACAGTAGCCCTCAAGGTGAAGGGAATGAAGCTTTTCTACCTGATAAACTATAAATTTGCTGTCGCTTGTGTTGAATTCAGTCATAAGCCAACCTTTCTTTTGGCTGTGCCATGCCCAGTGTGTTGAAACAGGGTATACAAAGCCTGCATAAAAAGGGATAAACATAAGTAGCATTACTTTCATACATAGAAAAGTCTTAAATGAAACGTTTGGCTAGACTTGATGAGAGCAGAGGTAGAAACTGGGTATTTTTTATAAGGGTTGGTGTTTGTCACGGTCAAAAGAAACAAGCTATCGTACAAAGGAAACGAGTAAATTATCAGATCATCAGCATAATTTAACCTTGGTTGGATATGCTTCCACTTGAGTTATGGACGGTTTATGGTTGGACATTACACCACTTCGACCTG
Organism: Rhopilema esculentum; assembly: GCF_057945365.1. Taxonomy (NCBI): domain Eukaryota; kingdom Metazoa; phylum Cnidaria; class Scyphozoa; order Rhizostomeae; family Rhizostomatidae; genus Rhopilema; species Rhopilema esculentum. The sequence continues at coordinate 2,861,426 of NC_142816.1, read as the reverse complement.
CTTTAAACGTCGCTCCAGATTCATGCAGAGGTAGGAGAAAATCTTCTAGCTTGGTATTTACACGAGGTATGCATAAAATCTATATTGTAGGAGAATTGTTGGGTGCGACTTTATCTATAGAAAATATAGCATTTCAACTGTCTAAGAAAAGACGAAAGTTTATTGAAAACATAGTAATTTACTACGACGCAGGCAGTTTATATCTTCATTTTATTGCTTTTCAGAGACAATTTACAGAAACAAGAGCAAAAGGACATTTAATTTTCTGGTGCAGACATGCTCAGTCAAGAGCAATTAAAAAATTGTAAGGTGAGTAACCTGATACTTCGATGGCTGACAGACAGATGGTTTAGGCCATTTTTAGTATCTGTTGATTGCCTTTAAAGGCATCGCCTGGGGGAAAGTTTTAACACTTTTCTTGATCTAGAACGAGTTGAAACTCACTCCATTTGCTCTAAAATTTATTATGGTTTTAGGCAAGACTTACCTGAGAGAAACACTGTAAGGAACGGGTAGATCCAGAACCTCATTCTCTCGGCAAAGCTTCCGTTGACAATTGCAATGTAGAGAGCGAGATATGTGAAATGCTTGAACCAGGCAGAAAAATCAGCTTGTGTAGCATCGATTAGAAAGAACTGAGAGTAAGACAAGAATGAATCACCAGATGAACCAAAGGCAAAAGCGTAGCCAGTTGCCCAAAACATGATCGCAGATATCACTAGAACAAAGAAATGGCATTGATTTTATTGGCTATAGCGTTAGTACATCTGTAACAGAGAAAAGCTATTGAAGCAGTAGCCTTAATTGCATTTGCTTGCATAAAGAAATAGGTATACTTGTTCCAATGATATTAACGGTGGAAGGTTAACACAGAACCATTAAAATTCTTAGAGATCTTTGGTCAAAGCCCATCTAACGTATACGGTTGAACTAGTCCAGTAGGGGGGAAATTTAAGGGGGAACTAGTCCCCCTATGCTGATGATTTTTGAGGATTTTCTTTGGATTTGTATATATACAAAAAAAAATTCGTTTTTCATTTGTGTTAGGGTAGCTAGGCTATCCTTAATGCAAATTCATAAAAAGTGATCAAGGCTGTACAATGTTTCGGGAGGTAATTCACATGCAAAAGAGAGAAACGAAACAAAACTGCGAATTGATTGAAATTATGATGATTATGGAGTTGAAAATAAGCTCGAGCTTTCTGATGCTTATCCTTGTCAAAATGCATCTTCAGAGTGTAAGTGTTGATGCCATTTCAGTATCAATAATTCCAGTCATCATTGAGAATTTTTCTTGTTAGTAACTTGGCTTGTTTCTTTATATCTTACTACATCGTGTGCATCTAAAGTAATGCCTACATCATCATTAGGACGCTGGACCACAGCCCTTTTCAATAGATCCTGTGGAGTGCGGATCAGGCACCGCACAACCATTGGGCTAGCAGGGACTTTAGCCCCCCCCTCAATTTTTGCAATAATAGCTTTGAAAATTTTTAGAAAGTCCACTCTAACTCAATTTTGGAAAATTTACTCTAACGGGTCATATGTAATAGCAGTTCTTCTTAATTTGGAACCCTTTTTGTTCATTTTCTTGGTGTTTTGTCTTGTTCAATTATATGTTTTTTCTAACTTGGTTATCTTGGTGTTTAATGGTCCTCAAGCTTATTATATCTATATCTATAGTTATTGATTTCTTCTCTGAATCGGACTGTTTGTAAGTAATAAGTAGAAAGAAGAAGGTATTATCAAAATGGGGTGTTTTCCAGCGTTCTGGAGAGCAACGCCCTCAAAATTTTTCGGCAACGCCCTTTTAATCCCATCCAATTTTAGACTGGTGCACAGTGCTTGGTGCGGATACAAGCACCTTTTGTATTCATAAAACAAACAACAGCATTACTGACGAGTTCAAAAGGGAGAAGACAGTGTTCTGTAGCAGGATCTATACCGAAGGAGCGTGACAAAGAGAAAACTTTCTTCGTTTGTGTTTTCTGCTCCATCGCCAAAATCAAAAGTCCTCTAACTAACAGCGTGCAGCAATGAATATCCTAAAGTTAAGTACGTCATAACCACGAAAGCGAAGCTAATATTGAAAAGGAGAATATTCCTATGACAGTGCTAAAAGGGAGGGGACGACTGCCCATTTAGACTTGCAATTATAAGGAGTTGCTTTTTGCTATTGTTATGCTTATTTTTCTTGGTGCTTCGTCCCCATGCTCGCAGCTCTTCCAGAGTTTCTGAGAGTAGATGGGAAAGTTCTCACATATTAATTAAACTCAAACCTCAAGTACCTCGTGTAACGAGAAAATAGCATTAACACTGTTAAAAAGTCTAAGTATGTTCCTGTAGAATATGTCTGGACATAACATGTGCTTGATAAAGTAATGAATGCTATTTTGCTTATCGCGTTCTGTTGCCTTATTGCTATTCAATTTTTGCTGATATTTTATTTTTCGAATTTTGCCGAATTTCAGCCTGCCTTATTTCTTATATTGTTCTTAGTTTGGGCAAATCTGTACCTGATGTTTCTTGTAAGGATTTTTTGTATAAAAAAGCGTGTATAGCAGATTAAACATGACAAAGGTGGCACGGTTTTATCAGCAAAAGACCTTCACGTCATTGATGTCCATAATAACAGCAAAGTTGCATGTTACATTTGATTCCACGCTTCAACTGAGAGGCTATGGTGGGCAAATGATAATTTTAGCCTTACCAAGTGATAACACATTATTGATTATGATGGAAGATGTGTTCTTTGGTTGTGAAGCTCCAAGCTGCAATAGTGTATATCCCACAAATGCGACTAGAAAAGAGAAGGAAACAGTTATATAAAGTGTGAAAAACTTTTTCTAATTGACGTTTTATCTCTGACTGAAGTAAAGATTGGGCATCATTGTTTATAAACAATAAGAATAAAAGGAGTTTTTCATAAGAAATAAAGAATTTTATCATTTTTGAGGGACATGGCCTCCTACCAGTGCGTGTGACGTCACAAACACCATGTTTTTTTCCTTGAATGGAAATCACTCACGGACTGGACAGTTCAGTTCATCTTGTTCAGTTACTATTCGAGGAGGTCTACGTAGCCTTTGATCCCAGATACATGAAAATTCGAGGCTAATGAAATGTACAGAGGATATGTGCTGGCTGGTATTGCGTTACGTTAGGAGGGAATTTAAGTTTGGAAGGAATAGGCACTTTTAGCTGCTCGATGAAATTCTCAATTCTGAAGTCAATCATGCGGACGAATGTAAGAATCTTTTCCTTTTATCATGAATCAAGCTTCTTTTACAAATATATTCAAAAAATTATTACTTCGATAGTTTATTTCTACATCCATATAAATCATGAACGTTATTTTATTTTGGGTTGGCAAACTCATCGGTTCACCCGAGTTACAGGGTGGCAGCGGCCTGGGAGTTGAAAATTTTACCAAGTTGTTTTCCTGCAAATAGTGACCCGATCGTACCAGGTTCTTAACCCCTAAAAATCTTTCATGTGATTGAATAAAAATTATGCCGAAAATGAGTGACTTAAATTCGAAATCTTTACTGCGTATATTGAAGTTAACCAAGATCAAGATTAACTTTTTTTTGGGGGGGGGGGGCAGCCCTGATAAATTAGTCTAATAGCAGCCGTATTTAACAAAATAAAAGTATTTTACTTAGATTTCTAGAAAATAAAAAATCCTGCCAATATATTTATCGCTACCATTATATGATATGTTGGCCTGCCACACACTGGGTCCTGCAAGACGGAGAAAGGGCCTCAAACGCGTTGAATAATACGATATTCTTGCAAATCTTATTATGAAAGGTTTGTAAAGGAGTCATAATCTGTTTTCCAATCAGGTTGTTGAAATGGAGCCAAAACCCACTCAATTAATGTATCGATGCTCATCCGCAGAGTCATAAATATACGGCCTTCCTGACCATCGTATTGCTCAAGTGATGTGAACATGGTGTTTGTGACGTCATGAATATGCGGAAGGCTCGGGCAAACTCGTCCGTGCTCGGAAAATGTTTGGTGGCTAACTTTGACGCTCAATAGCTCGAAAACTGTGTTGAATATTAAAAACATAATAATGTATCAGGTATTTATGCTCGATATGCTTTCATTTGAGGTCAAGTCAATTTTGCGTGTCAGTTTATCTTTAAGCCTAAATTTACGTACCATTAGGACCCTAGAAGAAAAGGTGGCAGGAATTGGCTGATGGGGCTAAACAACAAAATGGAAAACTTTCTTCCTTTACATCATGTTGAGATCTCCAAAAACCTTTCAGCTCACCCTTTTACTTACAAATTCATCCAATCTTGACTGGTTGTACCTGTGGCGAAAATTGCGGGGATGGGGGAGGGGTGCAAGTGCCCCTGCTAAATTGCTAAATTTTCGGTTAAAAACACGCTTTTGTAGGTAAATTATGTCATTTGTTGGCTAATTTGCTTGTTTTTATGGGCATTGCCCCCTCCCCACCAAAATACTTCATTTCTTAAACAATTACGGCCAATTTTCTATAAGGGTATCTACCATGAGCAACAGGACACTAGATTCGGTCGATCAGTCCCCAACAATAAAATTAACATTTTAACAGCAAGTGATAAAACGGGCCTAAATTTAGAAATCTGGGTGTTATTGATGGATTTGATAACTATTAACGATTTGAATATAGGATTATCTTTCTACATCAAAAAGTAAAAAGCTTAAAGTTACGAAGAAAGCCAACTGCCTTGATGTTGTTTCGCGAATAAAGTTGAGACTCAGATCGACGAATTCTAAATCATTGCAAATGTAGCGATTTAAAAAATATGATGTTTCTCAGTTGTAATACGAGGATAGCACGATACTTGCATTGGGTAATCAACCCTCAAGTGGATCACAACTCAGAATTAACAAAACAACACTAGCCATCAAAAGCACTTTCGATGGGTGTCGACCAGACCTGAAGGAAGTTTATTAGTGTATAGTTGGTTGTAGTAGTACAGAAGTGTAGTACAGAACTTTGTAAATTATATTTTACTTACATAATACTATTAAAGACTCCATTGCAGCAGCCTTCCAAACTTAATTCGAAAGAAAACCTTGGTTTATCGTTCTGAAAACGTTTCGTGTCTCTCGAAGGAATGCAGAATGTGCTGAGAAAAATCGAATTATTTATTTCTCTATCGCCTGCATAACGCGGTTTTTTCAACCTGAACAGTTCTTTTATTCAAAACTGCAAAGCGTTAAGATCTTTTCAAAATAGGTTTTGAATTCAGGACAATAGTGACATACCTTCGCCATTGTAACGCCAACGACGATGTTTTCGTGGTTACTACAGAATAAATGGTTACTAAAGAATTAGAAAACACATCCAGCCAATGAAAAACGGTCTCTATCTGGATGCACGACAATGACTCACATAGAAGCAACCTTGACGTAATATGACGATGAATACAAATGTTTAGGTAGAAAAGTGGGGGATATAAACTAACTGTTTCCATGGAGATGACTCATCCACTGGTCACTGGTCCTCAAATTTTTAAGCAAATGGTTAGGATATATGACGTTCAGCAACATTCCTTATTATTCAACAAGCCACAAATGTTGCATTGGTTAGCATCTAGGAATCTTTCCGATCATAAAAAGAGATAGCTGAGTCACAACCTGTTAAACCACTTTCTAAACTGAAAGGAGGCAACAGGTCTTCCCAATCTGGTGCCCCCCCCACGACGACACCCCATAGCACCATCCTTGCGCCAATTCCCAATGATCAGAAAGCTTGTGCCTACAAACCACAAATCTTCAGTAGGTTGATACAATGCCAACGACACAACTCATCAAATTTTTTGTTGAAGGGTCGTCTCCCTGTATTGAAAAGGGCAAAGTTTCAAACAATTTGCGTTGAGAGCCACTAGACCCCTTCTGGCTACTCTCACTCAGGTCACTTTTGGCCACTAACAGGGCCGTCGAGACAGGCACCGCGGAGCAGGGGGGGGGGGGGGGGCTTTCGCCCACTTTTTGCAAAAAATGCCAAATATTAAGTATCAAACTACCAGAAAAGCCCCTTTTTTAACGGTTTTAGCCCCCCACTTTTCTCAACGCTCTTCGGTGCCTGCGAGAGCGGGGGAAGCGGCTGGAGACCCCTAAATAATTGTCAAGTATATTTCCTTTGTAACAGTGTACTGAATGGGAAGCAATACAATGGGAAGCCCCCCCCCCCCCCAATATGAATTTCGTTTCGACGGCACCAGCCTAACATTGGGCCTTAGCTTCTCCTGTCCCGCTGAATTAGTAAGTTTTTTCAAAATAGACACGTGCTCGTGTCTACATTAACAAAGGATTTACACCTATCTCTCCAGCTACACTCCTAAAAGGAAGCCATATCGTTGATGAAATTGGAAATGCTTTTATCATATTTTTTCAATTGACTTTGATTTCAAATACATGTCGATCTCTTTCATCTTTTATTATTATCTATCATTACTGTTATCGCATTCCTGTTAATGTTCTGTAATTAATCTTCTGTAAATATTTCGAAAAACTCATTGTGAGTCACGAAACAGAGAATCTAAGATAATGTGTACAGCGTTTTTGAAATTCATTAAGGAAATTCTCTATACAAGCATCTTAGAACTACTTTTAGGTAAAATGAATTTTCTTACCTTTTAATATGTTTATGAAAATTAATAGCCCATTGGATCTTTGCTTTGCAAAGCCCAGTTTGGCTACGTTTTCACTGGGAACCTCAGACATTCTGTCTTAATACATATTCACAATACATATCATTGGCTCCGACGCAGGTTGGAAAGTGGAGGGGCCAAGAGAAAATATAACAATCACAACAAAGGTTTTAAAAAAAAGCTTTATTGTTTTGCAAAAAAGTGAGGGGGCCATGCCCCCCCGGCCCCCCCTTCGTCGGAGGCCCTGCATATTACTAACTTGTTTCTTCAAGAAAGGAGCAAATCTTCAAGATAAGGGAAGGTGCCCAAAAAGTAACTGTATCTTAGATAAAGATAGGTGTATTAATCAACTATATGCTTCTTACACAAGGAGCTCGGTTATGTTTGAAAATACATTTGTATCTTAAGCAAAATCTTGGAATCATGTCTTTTAGTTAAAAGACAACTCTGTCAAACAGTAACTTCGGGAGACAAAAGACCGTTATTATCATAGCATAGACATGACTTGCTAGCTTTAAAATCATATAATGCACAATCTACATAACTAATTTTCCCTTTAATGTAATTTCCCAATAACATAATCTACATAACTATTTTTCCCTTTAATAACCACTGATGTAGCTCCATTTATAAGTAAATATTTTTTGTTCAAATCCCTATTTATTCAATGTCTATTCAACCTCATCGACCTAGTCGCTTGGTACGAGTTTCTTGTTGTTTGTTAGAAGTATCTTGCAGGGACCGCGCACCACTCTAAAAGCGGAGAGGCTGACATGGGTGTGACCAAAAAAATTTTGAGGCCACGCCCTCTTGAACGCCGGAAAACGCCAATTTTAGAAAATACTTGCTTATTTCTATTGAATTTTTATAAACAGTCTGGTTCAGAGAAGATACCAATAACTATAAAAATAGATAGAAAAAGCTCGAGGGTAATGAAAAACCAAGCTAACCCAGTTAAAAAATACTTCATATCGTTAATGTTAAAGATGATAAAACACCTAGAAAATGAACAAAAAAGGTTTCCAGGCAAGAAGAACTGCATAGGAATAAGCTATCCAAAGTTGTGCTAGAGAAGACCTTTTAAAAAAATTTCTAGCCTATTATTGCAAAAAAGTGGGTGGGCTATAGCCCCTGCTAGCCCAATGGCTGCGCGGTGCCTGGTATCTTGCAACTTTATCATGAAAAAGTATCTAACATACATTTCTCGAGTCACTTTTACCTTACAATAAGTTATCTCTTTGCATCAAAAGCAGTATCCAACCCTATAAAGCCCCAGCAAAACGACTGGACAACTGGTCACGCTCTCGACACTGCTCACTTGTTCAGAGTATGGATATCAAGAAAATATTGGTGGTGGCAAAACGAATGAACATTGTTTAGTGAACTTTTTCCCTGTTAAAGAATGCGGTTGGGATAACTGACAACGGGACATCTCTTTACCTTTGAAAATAAATTTGTCATAGCCCTAACCGTATTGTCGTATGATATAGATTGTAGTATCGAAGAATGGCTAGGACTTGCTAGGTTCATCAAAATCACCGTACTCGTGCACTCTGCAATCGCTTTCCTTATCGGAACTAAAGCTAATCTCTTCAGAAGACCCGTCGTTACTAATGAAATGTCTTTTTCTGCCATTCGTCAAATTGAATCATTGAATATTAACGTTGCTTCGAAAGTTTGTTGAAGATCTAAAAATGGGAAATAAGTTGACGCCAAATACAATCCATTGCATCAATTGCGCATGCGCGAACTGGACAATGTTCAGTAGAGATGCAAACCGACTGAGCATTTTCTCTACAACATCGGTGAACATAGATAAAATCTTCTATGACCATGACAACAAACCAAAACTCAGATTTTGGGATAGTTGGAGGGTCATGGTAGCCAACCTTCTGATAGAAGTTGGTACCTGATGATGTTCAGTGAACAAAAGAAATTTAATCCTGTCCAGTGAACATTTTTGGCTGCCTTCAAAATCGACTGAACAACACTCAACATCGCTTAACAAGACTGGAAAAGGTGGCAAAACGACGCAACATTTACGCTGGACATTTGTCCAGTGCATGTCCAGTGAAAATGTCCGGTCGTTTTGCCTGGGCTTAAGATATAAACACAACGTACTTTTTAATCGAGTGACTATATCTTTTGAAAACATACTTTTTGTCGAGTATCATGTTGCACTGTATCTGTGGGGCAATAAACTGTCTGCCACACGACAATCACACTGTAGTTTGTTATCTAGAGGAACTTTCGTCTGCAGTGTTAAAGATTGTCTCTGGCCAATGAGACAACAATTTTCAAAAACATGACATTTTTTGAGGTTCCAGACAGAATGTTTGCCATTGTCTCTCGACTCTGTTCTTCAACTTTGGTCAAACTCAATGGGGTGACTAACTCAACTTTATTCAACTTTATTCAAACGAATATTTGTCTAATGATAATGAACCTGGAGAATTTTAACCATCAATTAATAAATGAAGTTACCAGGATTTTTTGGCACCATGCGACAAGGTTGATCTAGACGCATATTGACTTATAATTAGTATGAATTATTATTATTATTATCATTATTATTGCTACCCATAGGACTTAGTTTGTGTAGCTTTGATGATAAGACAGGTACAATAGGACTGACGTTTCCTTGACGGTACCAGCTTCTTTATTTCAAGAACAACTCTATATGATAACACTTCTGTGTTCCCTCTCTAAGCATGCTATTTTCTAAACAGAGGGAAATATTAAATAAAATCAGACCTTCCTCTGTCTAACAAACTTTCGTAAATTTTTAGAAAAACTAGATAGATCATGCTTTTAAAGAAAGGAAGGGGTGACGCTCTCACTCTTTGGGCTGCTACGGTATGTGTTATGAACATCGATACATTGAAAAGGTTAAAGGTGTTTTTCTTCAACTCCTGCCCCTTTTCCCTGCTCAAATTGAAACGATTCCTTTTTGTAAAATCATCAACCGTATTGAAAATAAAAGGGCAAGGCATTTTAACAGAGTCTTTGACCACATCATCTTGTGAAGAAACTCACCTCAAGCTCGAGTTAAGTATTCTGCATGGGGTCATTTTTTGCCTCGCACCCACTGTTGGAATCTCACATTCTGTGATTCCATGGTGTATTTGTTTGCTAAATGAAAACAAGAGGTGTCCGAAAATAAGCTTGTATAAAGGCGATAGTGATTGCCTACATTCCCAACTTGAAGACTTTAATCAATGTAGCCAAATTGTGTTTTTCATTTTCTTTTGAAGCATGATTGTTAGAATGTTTCCACATTAAAGAGGGAGATAGAGAATTAATCAACCTCAAATAATCACTTATTATAATACATTTAGTTGTAGATTAAAGAAAAGTCATCCTTCTTGAAGTTATGTTCCAGCCCTTATGTCAAGGATTACAGCCATTTAATGTTTTTCATTTTCGTCTTTTCTGCTTCAGCCGTAATTGACAAGCGGGTCTAGTTGTGCAACTATAGAATTAAAATACTCCGTCAGCAGGCTTCTCTCTCTTATAGAAACTTCCCAGACAGACACAGTTCAGATGAGTTATTACAATTTATCATCTCACAACTAGATAGAATTGAAAATACTTTTTTGTTACGCTAATCTAAACTAATTACCTGAATGAAAGACCGCCAGACGGTATAAACATACATTTCAACAACAACCCATAGGATAAAACCACAACCTTATAATACAGAAAAATATATTTACTGCTAAGAAAAACTTGTTGTGGGGCTCCATGTTGACTTACTGAAATTATTGTCACTTGAATTTAGGCCATTATGGTTGACTTCATTGTCATTACTGTAGGCTGTTATCGTGGTTTGCAGCTGCACGGCAGATCTGCCTCCAACCTTTGGGTTTGCAGGCTCATTGAATATGGCGTTATCTATCCCATCTCTTTGCACTAAAATGAAGACCAGTCAAGTTAACAAAAACTACAAAAAGTTCTAAAGCAAAAATTACACGATCAAAATTGTTGCAAAGCGAAAATGCCGTATCAATATATTACGTATATACTGCTGAATTGCCAAGCAAAAGTCTTGGTACAGTACAATAAATTTTGAATATTACATACTGCATTCCCTCCCTCCCCCCCTCCCCCAAAAAACTTTAGAATCGTGCATTTTTACGAGATTTATTCTAGTCAAATGGATTACATTATAATGGTTTTGCTATCTAACTCTATAACCAACATTGTTTTGGAAGAGAGTATTTGTTTCGGTCGTTCTTACTCAAAACAGTTCAAATTTTAAAGTAAGCTTTAAGCAACAGGGCAATAAAAGAAATTTTGTCAGGGACTGTAGACTAACCACAAACCGCGACAAAATATACTGCTATCTTGGCCCTATATTTCTTTTTAAGTACATCTTTGCATCGTCACAATATGGATTGAAAGGGACCATATTCACTTACCAGTTTCGCCGTTGTAGGTTAGGCGTCCTAAATGATGGAAAGGTAGCAAAATTAGGGATATTGACAGGCCATTCCAAATTATGTAAGATAGGAGTGCCACAAGACTCCATCCTAGGCTCTTGAATGATTCATTCGACCCATTGTAGAGCAAACCTTCTGTTCTATCCAATAACGATGCTGCAAATACACCACAAGCACCGCCTCCTAAGTGAACTGTAAGAAACATTAGTGTCATTAGAATCATAAATATTTTTAGCATTTTAATGATACAGCTATTACAAATTCTAAACGTATTAGTGGCTAGTTATAAAAAAAACCATTTTACAAAAACAAGAATCTATAGATCTTGATAAAAAGAAGGAGGAGGGAATGGCAGGGAAATAGTTGTTCAAGAAACTCGGTGAACAGTGCCTATTCGGGCTTTCAAAAGGCAGAGAATAGCTTTCACGATGGGCGATTGAATCAAAATAGCTTATTTGCGCTGTTATCTACTTTAAAAATAAATTGTATTTACCAGTGACAGTATCGACGACATCGTCAAAAGCAAAATGTTTTAGGCCAACTGACCAGCCAATGTATGCAATGCCAGCCACCATTCCGAGGCCAAATGCTGCATAAGGGTGCAGTTTGTGAGGCTTAGCAGACACTGCAACCTAAAAGATGAAAGTAGGTTTTAAATACTTGTTGGATATATTGGATATAAGGGACAATCATTGCAGCGACTTTCACTGTATTTTCAAAAATGGTTTCCTAACTAAACAAAAGATATTTTTTCTGAAGTAAGAATCTAATACAGATAGAATAGGGCTTTGAAAACAAGTATATAAAGACCGTACTGCTTATATACGTATGTTTATTCCGTTTGATGAATTGACAACTCAGGCACAAAGCTGCTAGATGGTGTGTAGAGAAACCGATACACGCTTTGGTTAAAGACTGTATCTCTATTTAGATGGCAGTTGCATGCACGGTCGATAAAATTTCTGTGCCTTTCTATGATTTGATTGGTTCAGAACTTGAACGTTGATTGACTTAAGCATACAACAAATAAACTTCATAGAATCTTGAAACTTGCATGAACATAATTTTAAAGCCCGCCAAGTTATAATCACGAACAGCTTGTAAGTTACCAAGCCTGTAAATGCTCCATTTAAAAGCGTCTTTGTGTTCCAGTTTTCACCAGCAATTCTACTTCTTTTAAACATGATGGCAACAAGAGAGCTCGTGCAACCTGCTACTACACTGTTGATGATTGCAATCGTTGGTGCATCGCTGTTCACCACAATATTTTTTGCTAGGATTGATATCATGGCTGCTAAGCCTCCAATAAAGATGTTCTTCAGATGGAAGAAAGTATAAGTTAGTAAGGAATTTCATTTTGTACTTCATTCAAAGTTAAAATTCTAATGGTTGAAATTGTACTGTTTGTTTCTAATCAAAAGTTTTTATGTATCTAAAGAAATATGATTCTTCAAAAAGGCTATTACAGATTTTTCTTTTAGTTGAAAACAAAGAGTTAATGAAATAACTCGTGCTATTTTCTCTCTTCGACAGCAATATAGTGCAACATTTCTGAAAACCTAAGGTAGTTCCCAGGTCCCTTTCTCATGGAGAAGCTACGCAGTAAAACCTCTTCTCGCGCATTATCAAATCTTATCATGTCAATTCAATGATATAGAAGCATTGTGTCAGTTAGGCATATATGGAACTGAGGCTATCATACATGACCTTCTTTCGAATTTTCAGGCTGCGTTTTTCTGATAACTGCTGTTTTGATTGTTTTGAGTTATGAAAACGTAATAAACACATTGTGAGGTTTCATTTTCTAATCTCGAAAGCATTCCAATTCTAATTGCTTAAAAATGACTCACAATGTTTGTTTGTCCACCAACAAATTGTAGCTTAAAGACGCCTCTCCTTTCTTTCCTTGGTTTTAGAAAAATACCTGCAAACAGTGCGATTGATCCTGCACTGAGGTGAAATGCAGCTGATCCACCTCGGTCCTGCAAAATCCGAGTTCGAAGTATTTAAAAATTTTTCCAAAGGAAACTAAAATAATAATTATTATTAAAATTTTATTAAAAGTTTAATCAAGTAAGGCAATCAAAATTTTACCAAAGAAGAAAAACACATGCATTTTAACAACAATTACTAACATTTTGCTAGTAAGTGAATGGCTAGTAAGTCAAGGTTGCAGCGAAACTAAAAACAAAAGTCAAGGATAATGTGAAACTTTTGAGCCTAGAGTGATGACATATTTCTAATGGTCCAAACGAAAAAAACATATATGAAAAGGGACATCTTTCAGAAAATGTGGGAACGTGCACCCCATGCTACTTCCCCGGCTCGGATTTCCCTGCACTATAACACAGCAAGCCAAATTTTTAGCATGAGGTTGAGACAGTTTCTCTGCCTTACTGCAATTTCTATCAATATAGAATACACCTCGCTTGAAAAATTCATTTGTGAAAAGTAAAAAGGTTAATTTCAACACCTTAGCATAAAATATACCCCAATATTGATGTCGTCAATGAATTTCAACCAATTTGAGCATGCACTGATGGTCAGTGATGCCAATTTTACGGTCCAAAAATGAATATTTTGATTTTATTGCTAAATACAAAATGCATTTGTGCAGTTTAATGTGTAACGTGTAGCTAATCTTTTAATTCATACAAGTCTACGAACAAGTGAAACAGTCCCTGGAGTTGTAAATATTATCTCAAACTTACGATAAAGCGAATCCGCTGTCCCTTTGCAGTACCAATTCCATGGTACAGCCATCCATTCTGGTGCCATGACCAATGACAGCCAATGGGATAAACAAAGCCTGGAAACCAAAAAAAATAAAATATGACAATTTATTTTATACTTTTGGCTAGAGAAAAAATTTGGTTTTGATGTCCTTTTTGACACAATTATTCAAAAATTATATTAGAAACTATACTAAAAAAATTGATCTTCTATATTAAGAAATTTTCAGAAGTTGTGGGAACGTACACCCCCAGATTTATCCTCGGCTTTTACAAAGATCTTACGGGAAAGTTAGAATATGATAGGAACTTAAAGTGTTTTGATATTCAGTGCTAAAAATTTCTATATTTTCAGGTAAATTTTTCAAAGGAATTTTTCAAGAAGAAAAATTCTTGTCTATGGGCCATTACTCCATTGTAAGTATAGTATATGGTAGAAATGTTCTGTTCGTTAAAAAGAACAGTTTTCTCTAGAAAATTAAATAGTAATGAAATACTTCCTTACATAGAGTTTGTGCGTTCAAGAAGTTGCTTTTGGTCAGGAAGAAAAACGTACTTTGAACCCGTTAAAAGGTAAAAATACGAAAGCCAAGAGTTACAGAATTTACGACTGAAGAATGCAATCGCACCTCGACTACCAATTGTCTGAATATGATAAGAATAATAATCATGAATGTGATGTTTATGTTGCTACAAATGTCCTGTCAAAGTTGTTTGATGATAGCATACAGATAAGAATTTTAAAGAAAAGACTTAAAGAAATTGGTAAAAGAAATTGGATTCATGTTCCTACTTTAGTGTATAAATTTATTTAACTGTATAAGTGATAGCGTCACGTGACCTCTTATGGGAGTTTGGGTTACTTTATTTTCGAAAAGCGCGCGAAATTCTCGTGTTGACGACATTTCTCGTACTTTTGCTAATTATCGTTGTTTTATTTTTTTCATAAAAGCAAGGGGAATCTTGATATGGTACAGTTCAGGGCCTACGCTACCTGGGGGGCAAGAGGGGCCATGGCCTCTCACAAGTAGTTTTGAAGCTGCAGTAAAAGGGGAAAAGCCTTGGAACCCTACTTTTGCTAGCCTTGGCTCCCCCCACTTTCAATTTCATGGCGTAGGCCCTGCAGTATAACATAAGATAAGCAGAAACAAATATTACCTGCGAGGAAAATTGTTGTTGCAATGTAGACTGGAAACCTCATGCGCTCGACAAACCCTCCATTCACAATGGTCACAAATAAAACTGTGGAGGAGCAGTGAAAAGCCCACGTCATAAGGACATCAGTATTTTGGTCGACCAAAAAGAAGTTCTCGTATGACAAAAATGGATTTGATGAAGTGCCAAAAGAGAATGCAAATCCAACCGACCAAGAGGAAAGTACTGCAATACCTAGAAAATATTTTCTCTATAGACATTATGTAAGGTGAATAGCCATGAGTGGCTACATCGTTTAAATGAAATGGGCAATGGATGTTGTTTTAGTCAATGCAGTTTCAATTACAGAAACGCCCCCTTCTGGGCAATTTCTATATCAGACACTTTGCAAGCAAATGTTAAGTATACGGTTTGTTCTATTTTCCATTTGTCAGTGTTATGAAATCGATTAACTTACTTTCTTTGAAGGGGGAAGGGGATGGGGTTAAGACGAAGGCTAAGACCCTCATTGATTCGCCAATAGTTGACTGACTCATGGCCTAAGCCACGTAAGTACTTTAGTATCTGTAGATTATAGCTGCATAAATTTTGTAGGCAGCTTTCAAAGTATGCCAAAGTAAAAGGTGCGATTCAAAAAGGTGTTGTTCGCATCTTAAGCCCCCTACATAAGCCACTGGATAAAGTGTTTTGTGAAATTTCCTGACTTAAGCGGTTACTCTTGTATAAAAAAGACAATATGACAAAAATTTAGTGGAAATTGGATTTTGCTTACTGGCGCAAACAAGATTATGAATCAAAATGGAACTGGTGTTCTTTGGCTGACATAATCCAACGTGGAGCAGTGTAAAACCAAGAGAACCACCTAAAAATCAGAAGGAAGATGGGAATCATATTTAAGGATCACTTAACTTGCAAAGATTTAAAGCCGAAATCTTAATGTTTAAAACGATGTTTCAAATGTGTGACTTACTTTCTCAGGCCTTTAACTATTCTTTCTTAGAAACAAGAAAGAAGGACGAATATAAAGCTGGCTCTTTAGAAACGACCAGGGGCGCTATTTAGAAACGGCCTGAACTGTCCGTTGTAGATAGGTTTCTCAGAATTGCTTGAGAGCAGTCGGATTGAAATCATTTTTCTATTGTTAGGGTTGGAACGCTATGGGGAGGTGTACGTCTTTTGTAAGAAAAACACAATTTTTTCACTCTTTGTAAAGGATAGTAGAAGAAATGTCTCACAATAAAACACAACACTGCTTGTGAATTCGTTAATCTCACCCTATGCATTATTATTCAAAAAACTTCTAGAGATAAGGATGGTTGAGCTTAACTTTTGGGAATTTTTTATCCCCACGGTGAAAAGAAAACTTTAGACAATGTTTTCATTGGGCCAGGCAATAACATAAAAAGGGTAAACAAGATTAGAATTTTCTCTGGGGATTTTCATTGAATAAATCGCTCTCAGCAAGGACGCCTGTTCTATAACCTAGATGAAGTTGATTCTCCTGGAAATAAAATTCCAAGTGTAGGTAAAACTAAGACTTAAACAGTTGGACTTAAAGTAATACACTGGTTTTTTAATCTCAATGCTTGAAAGTATTACAAACCAAGGGGAAGCAGTGGCGTAACCAGGATTTTTGAGGGGTTGCGACCAGGGTTGTCGGAACGATCAAGGCTTTATAAATTAATTTATGCTCAGACTCGATTAATTCATTCGTAACAGTCATTTTATTCCGATCTACTGTATGGTCTTAAAATTTGCTAACTTTTAGCATAAGGAAATTTAATAAAAGTTTTGAGAAATATCCTGAATAAGGCACTACAGCCAGAATTTCGTCTGAATCTTTAGATAATCACAAATGGCCGACGTCAAGGTCACATTTATGAAAAGCAAACTTTGCCCCTCTTTGCCCCTTCGATCAAAGGAAAACAGGGGCAGATGGTCTCTTGCGTCCCCATCTCCAGCGTCCCTGGGTACGACTTTCTAAGAGTACGAATAGCTAAAAGTTTCCAAAATTGCGCATTGATACAATGAAAATACAATTTCAACTATCGATGCAGGAGAATATCAAAATTCAATAAGGTCGTGAATATCAGCTAGAAATCTTAGATAAACTGGAAATTTACATTCAAAGCTAGGTGTGTTTCAAAACAGGTTGTAAAAGCATACTCACCTAGCAACGCAGCAATTGTAGCAAGTACTGTTTGGTGTTTCGAGGCATCAAAGTTCAGGAAGAGCACTGTTGAATTCATGCTGCAAATTATTCTATAGGCAATGTCGAATATGTCTAACTGTTTAAATGCTTAAGCGAGGGAGAACCAGATTGTATCTGTTTGAAACCACCAGAGCATTTTATCAGTGCAAGGAAAGCCCTAGTTTCCAGTTTCGTAGTAACAAAAGAAAGCTTAATAGATTTCTTTGCTGTATTAAATTTATTGATGATTGAAACCAAAACAACAACAGAAACGTTTTCAATAGAGTGTCAACATTGTATTGTGTCGTCTTTTCTAATAACAGACACCTCAAGCAGATATATTATTCAAAGTTATTGTATTCGAAATAATCTTTTCCAGCTTCCTTTGATCCACTCCTCTTGATCTCTGCATTGAAATTCATCTTGTGAAAAACATTACAAAAAGTAGGCTACATATTTTAAATGATTCGAAACATTTTCTCCATCAGAACAAAAGCTGATTACAAGATTGCTTTTCCACAGTAGCAACACAAAATAAAATGTTATATTACTTAATTTGATTTCTCTAATACGGAATTCAAAGTGCCTGAGGACATACTAAATGCCCTCCAAACGAGCTATCGATCCATGTGCTCTGTAATGTATCTTGAATGGCTGAGGCCTTGTCAAAAGTTTTGACTATTTTCTCACCAGACAGGGGAAACAGTGGCTTGACCTTTTCACCAGTTCTGAAATCGGTGATATTGTTCTCTCTAAGAGTAGCTTTGAAACCTACTCTCAGCTACCATCTTACCAATTTCTACAGTACCAAATCGTCAATCGACAGTTTCTAAAAAGCTCGGAAAAGGATCGTATCAAAAAGGAACATGATCAATATTTGAACAACTAGGCGGTTTTGAAAACATTAGAAGCAAAAAAAGAGAAACCTAGAATTCAGCTCTCAAGTTTTCCTTGACTAATTGTCTCTCAAGTTTTCCTTGACTAATTGTCTCTCAAGTTTTCCTTGACTAATAATCCCCGAATCTTCTCCCTTTTTTAAAAGACTCTTGAATGCTGTAATGGCCTCTGGTCGACGGCACAAAGTTCTTTACCCAAAACACACTTTGCTACTCGTTATGATACCATAGCAATACACTTGCCACAAAAATGATCTCCTTAGGCTATTTCTTGTAAAAAGGATCAGTGCAAACTCTGGAAAAAGGCCCCCCCCTGGCATACTGGCATGAAAGGTCCTGCTGTGCACCAAGCTCGTCGTTGCTACATCAATCTTTTCTTGGTTTGTAAAATCGAGATGTGATTTATATATTTTCATATTCTGCGATAGAAATAAACTTTCTAACCAAGAATTTCTTTCCATCTAGCACTTTATCTATTAACCTGTCATTTCCACCAAAATCTTTTTTCTTATCATTTTCACATTAAACATCATCACTAACACTTCTTCTAGATCCTGACTATTACAAAGAGACTACGCTTTCAAGCATGAAAGTTGGCTGAGAATTCGTTTTTTGTCATGTTTCCTTTACCTAAATGGCGTTTTTGGTCTGTAATTTTGTTACCGTAGTCGCAGTATAAATACGACGCTTTTACAACGAGACAATATTTTAACTAAGCTACCATAGACACCGTATTTATTTAGATTGAAAAAACTTTCAAAGCCTTCATGTAAGAATTACAAACTTTTTACCCAAACATGTTTGTTGGCCAAATTCAAAATTAGCTATGAAAATATGCGAAACAAATTTTTTCTACGAAGGCGCTTTCTTAGAAAAGTTTAAATATGCAGAAAATCCTTTCCGCTCATTGGCTGTAATTTTGTGCGCCATTTTTAATTTATTTCTAGAAGACTAAACTACAGTGCGAAAGGTTAGAAACATTGCTAATGGCTCCTGCAACTTTTAAAAGCTCGGGAAATGTAAATTATTCTAAACTGAAATGGGAAGCAGACTATTTTCATGCCCAAGTCAAGGGTAAGTATTATTGCTATTACAATGCCACCGTATCTTTTCAATTTTCAGCACAAAAACTCAATAGGCCCATCCTCCTTTTGCACCCCACGTGCATTCGGACTTTCCAATACCAGGTGCCTTGTAATTTTGTGGATGGTCTTTCTTACATTTTCATCGCGTTGTATACTTTATATTTTTAGCCTAGATGCACTCCTAGTATGCCAAAATCAAAGCCAGTAAGAAGCAGAGTAAATAGAAAAACGAGGCTGGTTTCTTTTAGATGGCTGCTTTCCGGAATGAACGAAATCAAATTATTATTGTTATAAAATTTAAATGGCTTGTTGGGGCTGTTTGGAGTGTTTTCAACAGTTAAAGATGTCATTACCGTAAATCCTCGAATTAGCCCCCCCGAGGGCTTATTTTTTTGATATTTTTGGACGAGGGCTTATTCGGGGGAGGGGGCTTATAAAATTAGGGGAGGGGAGGGGGGAGGGGGCTTTTTCGAGTAGGGCTTATTCGAGGATTTACGGTAAAGGCCACCATTTAAAGAATGAGAACGTTTTGACCAATCCACATGGCATTTTTGGCAAGCTCCTCCAATGGAATGTAGTTAGTGTTACTCCTTTGTATTGTCCATCAGTAGAAACATATTTTTGTAGCATCAAAATCTTGGACTAACCCAGCTTGTTTTTTGAAATTTGCAGAAAGTTTAAAAGGTATTTACCTCATGGGGTTGACAAAATGGGTCAAATTTTGAAAAGTGTGAATCATAGAGAATAAGATTATGGATGTTTTTTTGTAAGGGCTTGATAAGGGAGCTGACAATTTTATTCAATTTAGTAAAGGTGAAATACAGAAGTTTGAATTAGAGAAAATTACATGTGCTCTGACATTTATTTATTACTCATAACAAAAGAATTTGAAAAAAGCCAATTTTTTTGCAAAAAAGTGGGGGCATGGTCCCCCTGGCCCTCCCTTTGTCAGAGGCCCTGAGTTGATTGCACTTACAAGATAGAATGCACAAGAAAACTCAATTATTTAATGCTTACAAGCATATTGCCTAAGTCATGTCAAATATGTACATTCTGGTTTCTTTTGCTGATTAGATTATATTTTTAAAGATGAAGTCCAAGTTTCAGAGTTTTTTGGTTAACATAGTAAATATTTTTTACTTATGACAGATATACTGTTAAAGAACATTAGGGGACAAATCACAGACAGATATACTGAGAAGAGATTTTGTTAGCATATTCAACTTGGTCATGCTTGTTTTATAAAACTGAAAACTTTAAATAAGCAGTACAGGTATTGTATAAAAGATGCAATGAACTTGGTAATTGCATTAAAAGTATTATTTAGTAAATTTACTTAAAGCAAAAATACTTGACAACACAACGTTTTCATTAATCACTACCCTAACTTATGAGCATACCACTTGCTTTTTGATACAAGAAACTGCTTGCTTTAAAACTTTTTTATGAAATCACCAAGAGGATTTCAGGTTGCATTGTAACTGTTTACACATATGATCCATGGTAATTTGCGTCCCTTATTTTTGGTTGATAGTTCCATCAAATCTAGTTTTTGTCTGCTTATAAAGTGTAGGTTCAGTAATAGCAATCTTATGTAGAGAATTGCTATGATGTCTTCACATTTTTTGGCTTAGAAAATGCACTTGTATATATTCATTTGAAAATGCTTCAGATCTTCGCATAAACATTAGTTAAATGACATCTCCTTCTAAAGTATCAATGTGTTTATCTAATGACATGTCATGTAAGAAATTATCATAAAAACTTGCATTTTAGGAGAGATTTTAGGTGAAATGTTTTGAAATCCACTTTTAATAATCTTTTTTTGCTCTGTAAAAGACTTTGTTGATGTCTATGTTCAAAACATGCTTGTATTGTTTAGCTTATATAATCTTATACACATCAATTTTTCAATGTGCTTGAAAATGCAACAGTGATTCTGGCATTAGGCTCAAATTCTGCATGCTGAGGAGCAAACGGCAAGTGTATTGCTAAAACGTAAATACATTTTACTATTTAACACACGTTTTCAAACGATTTGGGCTTTAAAAGCACTTAACATGTCTAATGTACAATGCAATTAACTCTTAAAACAATAATTAAAAGTTAATGTCTAATGAAAAGTTTTAGCAAATATCCTTAACTTACATATCACGAATGTTGTTGCTATGGTATCAGTTGTCAAAGCTTCCCTAACACCACCTGAGAAAAATTAAATTCTTTTTGTTTTGGTCGTCAGTGATTACTTCTTCAGTTTCTGAGATTGCTTTCCTCTCCAGCTTCTCTCCTCCTCCACAAAGACTTCCTCCTGCTAAAAGAAAAACAAATCTCAATACATTCTGTCAAAAATCGGTCAAAGGAAGTCTTTGTACAAGGGAGAAAGCAAGAGGAATAAGCATTCAGAGAAACAATAATTTTATCAAAATTCCTACCGATTAGAGAGAATTTGGGGTTAGGACCTCTGCTGTCCACCACTCTTGGCTTTATGCACTTTTCCTACGAAATGAACATATGACGTCATATTTTGACTTCTTCTTACTTCAAAGATACCGATTTTAGATGCCAGTGCCAATTAACTCAATGAAGCTTATGCGAAAATGCGATAATCTATTATATTTAATTAGATGAATGCCAAAAGCCACAATTTCAAACATAAAAGTCCAATACTTAATCAAATGATTTTTATTTTAAGGATATCTTGTTTCAAGATGTCGACGCTTGTTGTTCACTGCTTGGGACAATATCTTTTCTATTCGATTCTTAATACACTAAAGTTATTGTCTGATATTGTCACGAGATTTTTCCCGAAGGCTCGCTACCTTAAATTATCCAAATACAAAGTTTTTAAATGTCCCTAAAGAGCTTTCTCTCAACAGCTTTCTCAGGCTAGAAAATGATTATTTTCCTTATTTGAATTCCATATATAGCAGAGCGATATATCTCAGTGCAAATGTGCCCTAATTTTAAAATGTGGATGATGTGTAATCAATGTGGGTGAACGCAATTGTTCAGTCGATATTAGATTTTGACTCTTTTGTCTTTAATATCCGTTTTAGATGCTATTTTGTCACTTATTTTGGCTAGAAGAGGCTTTGACAACTTATACCGTTGCTAAAATAATATCACAAATAATATCAGGTAATACTGTTTTTCTGCCAAAAAAACTTTACATATAATAGCGATATAGATTGATATTTCAAAGGACAGTATTTTTTTCATTTGACGAAATATACGAAAGAAGTTCTGTTCATATTTTTATTTCAGTTGACAAACAAAAACTAGCTTTGAACTCCAATCTACTTGAGAAATATATTGATTGAGACATTATAGGACTAACTGCTCACGCTCATATGATAATAACCTCGACTATTAGCCTAGAAATATTAATAAATCAGCTATAGAAATATTATAGCGAAGCCAGTTATAGACATAGGTATGCAAAATATTGGGTAGATAAAAAAAATTAGGTTACGAACTTTAGATTAATAAAGATAAAAAAATCTAAAACCTGTATAAAACTCATGACTACTATTTGGAAGAGGTTTGGAGGTCTAGAACTACAGGGCTTTCGTTGATAATATCACTAAGTGTGCTGAAAGGGGTAACCCTGTATAAACGTATATTCTATTTTTCATTTTGATTTAAACTTTGCTTGTTTTAACAATGAAATGCTCCACATGTATTATAGAGTTCGTTAAAACTGCGTTTTGTAAAAGGCAAAGTATAGTTCCTGAGGTCTTCTCATTTGTGATATGCTTATTTGCACGGGAAAACGAGTTTTTGGATCCAAAATATCTGGCCAGGACGAAATGTGAGAAGTTTTATATCTATAATGTATGTGGAGCAAGGAATGAGGGATAATTAATTGGAATAATTAATTAATTGAAATGAGGGAATTTTTTATGACTTGAGTGGTTTTACTGTGTATAAAGGAGCGGACCGTCATTGGAAAGACCCTTACAAACGTGCAATTCATTAAGATAATTAGCTGACAAGCAGCTAAGTAAACAGCTTTGATCAACTTAAAACGCCACCGTAAAAGCGAAATATATTTTTTGTAATTAATATTTCCACGTTTTGGCTATGTTGAAGTTGATTTTCTGATAAAAACAATATCATGAACTACTCTTGACAAAAAACCGTCCTGTGTGCTCAGTTTTAAAGTGTTAGCTTTCATAACTATCAGGTTGCCTCAGATGTGGCCTAAATTTGCGACATGGCGACGATTCTTTATGCGATACAGTTATTTTTTGATATTGTTAGGAGAGTTTTCCCGAAGGCTTGTTACCTTAAATTCTCCGAATACATTATTTTAATGCCGCTGAAGGGCTACCTCCCAACAATTTTCACAGGCTAGAAAATGATATTTATTGGAATTCCAGATATAACGGGGCGCTATATGCTTCAAGAATATACTCGGACGCTATATGTTTATATTTAAAATTTTAATATCATTTGAGTATCATACCGTATAAGAATTCCTGTTAACCCTGATTGTTGTTTTCACGTGCAATTTGATGTTTCCGTTGATTCATAATACTCTCAGTCGAGGATTTGAGCTGCAAAATGCTATTGGCAGCCAAACACAAACTCAACGAGAAACGTTTGCAACTATGACAACCGTTAAAATTGCTAGTTACCCAAAGTTTTTTCATTAAATAGTTGTTTATTGAATAAAGAGCCTTGTGCAATAGTGATATCGCGTAACAATTTACGCGGGTGGACGAAACTTTATTATTTCGCTGCTAATCGTAATTTACTGAGTGATTTCATGACAAGGCGGTACAATGTGTCTTAGAGAATATGTTACTGAATTCTCAAAAGCAACTGTATAATCTGAATCTACTTAAGAAATTTACATTTTTTAGCGTTCTTGTTGATCATAGCTGCTTGCTTGGCGATTTCAACATGTCACTCACAGTACATTTTCTCAGCTTGCTAACATGTTCGCACAAAATACTTTCAAAAAATAAAGAAAATTAATGTCTAGCAACTAGCTCTGCTCCTTTTTGACCCGCAATATTACATTGTAATTATCAGAGCTTGACGAGATTCAGCTGCTTTTGCATTCTAATGTAACTTCTCGATCTTCACCTATTCTTTCGCAAGGCGAAGTGCGAGGAACTCGTTTCGACACCACGTATATTTTCGGCAATTCCTCTCCTGATAGCGATGAGCCTGTCGGCGAAACATCGCTATGCATTTTCATATGCTTTCGTAAAGAGCTTGGATGTGTATAGCTTTTGCTACAATCTCCAATTGTGCAAGTGTATGGTTTATCGGACGTGTGCACATGAGAATGTTTTTTGCGATCGCTAGAATTCGCGAATCGGCGGCCGCATCCGTGGAATTCGCACACAAATGGCTTTTCGCCTGTAAACAGAAACATTCTTGTTTGTCAGTACTCCATGGAATACCTTAAGTGAACGATATTATTTTAATAATGTTTTGAAATACTTTTTATGATTTTAACTATACAATCAGCTCTTCCAGTCCTCCAATTTAGAGCATTATTTTTTAACCGAGGTGGGTTGCTTTAGTATCTTACCATTCCTTGTTTGAAATTTCGATCGTTTTGAGGTCCATCTTTGGAACTTGCTCGTTTAAAGAATGGGTTGCAAATCTGCATTTTGCAATAACAGACTTCAGGTTTTAATATCCATAAGAGTTCACAAACGCATTAAGTTATGTGGGAGTGTGTTGTGCTTCCCTTTTGGCAGCAGTCACTTTTAAGAATACAATGATACCTGAAAAATTGCATACTTCTTCCCCATCGCTATGAGAAAAAAGTTCCTTATCACTTGTACAAACAACTTAATTGCTACCGCGTTGTTTCTTAATGCCAGAAATCGTAAAGCACGAATGTAGGGGGCATTTGCCCTTGTCTGAATTTTCCTCGAGACATCAGACTGGGCAAATTGTACCCTTTTTTAAATTTCACTGGCTACAAACAGCTTTACCCGGGGTAATATGGCAGTAAAAAGAGAAACAGTTAACTGCGTAGCTGGAAAAACACGTTAGCTACACGAACTCGGAAGCGATGTAGAAAAGAAATTCTTTATAATGGGGGCTAGTTAAACTCTGTGGTTTGTTGAACCACATCAAATAATGAGCAGACTCGATATTTGGTTTGTTATAGCCAGAAATTCTTCATATTCGCCTTTTAGTTGAGATTCCACTGCATGACAGATTCTGTGTTTCGGTTCACAATCATTGGAAGCCTTTGTTCTCTGCTGACCGATCAAACTACTGGATACAGTTGCTTTGCTAAGTTTCTTCGCTGTCTTAGCTACAATTTCCTACTCTATGATCAAAGCTTGAAGCTTGGAAAACCGAGAGTACCGAAGAGATGACGTCATAAAAATCTATTTTTAGAATTTTTGAAATTTATTTCCATAACCTGAAATAGTATCATGAAATACCTTTATATCTGCAAAATGAGTTAAAAGTATTACGAATTGGCTGAGATATGGCCATATGAGCACAGAATCTTGCCCCATTAAACCTCTTTAATTTGGTCTTGGTTTCATAACTTTATGAACCAGGCCAGAATAACAGTAATCCTTTAGCAAACTTTAAACCTTCCATTGGCCCTTTCTCGCCCAGTTTTGAGCATATATAACTGATTTTGCATTTTAAGAGGTATTTTATGCTGTTCTTTCAGATTATGTGGTCAAATTTAAGAAATTCTAAAAAAATATTTTTGATGACGTCACACTTTGGTACTCTATTGGATAAATGAAAGAATGAATGAATGATCGAACTAATGAATAAAAGAGCAAATGAAAGAGCGGGTAATGAATGAATGAATGAATGAATGAATGAATGAATGAATGAATAAATGAATGAATGAATGAATGAATGAATGAATGAATGAATGAATGAATGAATGAATGAATGAATGAATGAATGAATGAATGAATGAATGAATGAATGAATGAATGAATGAATGAATGAATGAATGAATGAATGAATGAATGAATGAATGATTGAATGAGTGAATGCATGTAGAATGAATGAATAAATGAATTAATAAAATAATAAATGGTTCAAAGAAAGTATAAACTAACTTTCTAAGAAATTTTTCTCATTTATGAAATAATGACAAACTGTTGTACTTTCGAAATACTAAGAAAAAGAAATTCGCAGTTTATTTATGAGTGCGCGGTAGATAAAATAGTACTGTTCATCGTATGGAGCCCTGTAAAACCACCGTATTGCATTGCCAAACGTTGCATCGTGAGGCAATACCGTCTTATTGTAGCTTTCCACTAATGTCGTTGGATTTTTATCGCAACGTATTCTTGACTTCAGCTAAATTTGTCTAGATTGCCATGTGTAGCAGATCCAGCAACGGCAAACGGGTTACGAGTTTCTTTCCCTTTGCTTGTCATAGTAGCCATTTTGTCATTTTTCCATACTAAGCGCCCGATCTTAAGCGCTCACAACAACGGATCGTCCTTCTCTTCACAAAGTCTTGCATTAACTTTTTTCAATGAATTTTTGCTGACGTTAAGCAAAGAACGTGCATTGAAGCCGACAAACGAATTTGTTTATCAAAATTAGAAATATCAGAATTAGAAAATTTAAGAAGTAATGATATAATTGTCATGTTGTTTGCTGTAAATAGCAAGGCATCTAAGGGCTTTACGATTGAAGGAAACCTTGCCGACAGCCGCATTTTGTGTAGGTTTTCCGCGCGCTTAAGGCAATCAAAGAATCTCTCAGCGATACCAAAATCCCATTTACATCAGCTTTGAGAAGGGACTGCATTTGATCTTTTCTTACAATTGATATCAGTAGTTTTGATCCCAGTATTTACTACATTGCCTCCTGTATAACCCCAATTGCCCCCTGTATAAACAATATCGCCTAAGTATAAACATCATGGTCCCAGTATAAACCCCATTGCTGCTAATTGAAAACCCCGACTGGGCCAACTTTATTGCTTGATACTCTGATCTGCGCTGGATGAGAAAGCCTTTGCTTGTATAAAAAAAACTATAGTCTATGTTTGAAATAATTGAAAGTCACCGGGGCTGGACGGCCCTATGCCCCCACTCTAGCTAGTACGATAAAAACTCCCTGAATAACTATGCTTTTACAAGTGTTTGACCACGTAAGAGAAATTTAGGGACAAAGTTTTTTGTCCGATGTGTTGGGGTGTCCATCACTGCTCGTCTCTTGCCATTCCGTAAATATTTTTTGCTTATCTTCTTATTTTACTTATTATTTATTTATTTTAGCTGTTTTGTAATCTGGTATCCAGATGTTTTATTTGTATGATGTTTACGATAAATCTGCCTACAAAGCTAAGAATCCGCAAACTGCACCATTCTGCATCTATTTTTGGGCAGACTCAAGTAGATTTGTAGTTATTTGTTAATGCCCACAGGGATGTTAAGTACATTCATGCTCCTTTTGGCATCGTTGTGTATATTTTTCGTACAAAGACATCTGTTCTTTACCTCTAAGGTATTTGATATCGCATTCTATCACTAAGAAGGTTAATAAGCTGTTTTTGCTACATATAAAACCTTTTTTGTCATATATGGACGCGTTTCACGTGTTTATTGTCCTTCCTTACCAAGGTTTTCTTTAGTTCTAGGTTTTCTTAAAGTAGATCTATAGGAATGGTCAGACGTAGGAATGAGGCAAAAGCAGCATATCGATAGAGACCCCCTTAGATGCTCATAGATGCTTCAGCCCGTGGCAAAAGTTATAAACATGTAAATATCATTAAATTAACGCTGCTAATTATGTACGATTTTATCAAAATGGTCTTTTTGCAAATTGAAAAGGGGACAATTTCGGCTCGAAGAGGACTTCTTGCGTGCTTTCTAAAACAGTGGTTTAGCTCAGCATTTTGACCTTGTTGCTCACATGGGTCCTAATTCTTTGGATTAATTCTTTCTCTGTCTTAATGTGTCCAGTATCCTAAAGACACATTTGTCCCCTCAAAACGTACAGAAAATGCTTTGCTTGGCTAATTCATTGTTTCTTCACAGTCAATAAGCATTGTTCGATGTTAATATTCTCGCTTTTGCTTTATCTATTTCAAATATTATGATATTACCTTGTTTCAAATGAAATATCGTTAGCGTAACCTAATAGGTGTTGTTTGCTCTATATTTCATAGTTTGGGATTATCTCAGTCAATCTCCTTGCTAAAGTAGCCATGACATTCAGATTGTCATTTTGGCTTTGCTCATTTATAATCACCAAGCTTACTTTTTGGCATTCCTCTTCTGACCTTTTTCTTTGCAAGGGAGAAAATTTTGAACCTAGCTTATTTACTCTGGCACTCTTTGTGGTTCCAATTCATCAAAAAAAATGATTCTTTATATCTCGCTAAAGTTATCTTCTTGTAAATTATGAATTATTCCTCAACCTATAACCGCATGATGCGAAATTGTAACAGCCGCATATCATAATATAAAACATATCACGCCGAGATTGAAATTTGCCCATGTTTCACTTAGTCTAAATGCATCTAGATCTTCTCGAATTATAAATTCATGACATTTTCCAGACAAAATTTTCAATTTGAATTTATCCTGATATCGCTCATTCCACAGAATGTATTAGAGTATTAACTTCAAAGAAAACGTGCTCTTTCTAAATACATCCAAACTTCAGATGGTGTTTTTGTCAAATCCAGAAGCTAAAACCATTTGTGCATATTTACGGTAGAAGATTCTGATGTTTACTGCATCTAACATGGGATGAAACATGCTCTTATTTATTACGGATGAAACTTGCTTCATTTAAAATTAATTATTCTTATGTATCTTACTTCATATGATCTTTTAGTTTAGAACTTTCTTAAAGGGCCACAAAAGTAGTATATTATTAATTCAATATTGTAAAATTGACTGTATAATATCATTTTCTATATAAAACCGTATAATTCCCGGAATGAAATATGACTGTAAGTGTAAAATATATAGCATTTCAGAATAATTGCATCAACAATTTCTACCAAGTTAAGAAAAATTGTAATAACTTTATAATGATCCAGGCTCAATCGCTTTCTGAAACATTTAAACTATTTTGAATTCCTTTTTGAAACAAGCAAATACAGATAATCATGATACAGGCAAAGGACCACCTGCCTCTTAGTTCTTCTTCCAAGGTGTACAATGTTTTGGCATCCTCAAAATGATATAACTGCCCCGTGACACTGGTATCGTCTTTCATAGTCCTTAAATTAGGTATTGCCTTGATAGGCATTGCCTTATATTAGGTATTGCCTTGATAGGTATTGCCTTTTATTAAATATTGCCTTGATAAGTATTGCTTTATATTAGGTATTGCCTTGATAGGTATTGCCTTATATTAGGTATTGCCTTGATAGGTATTGCTTTATATTAAATATTGCTTTGATTGGTATTCATTTATAAAAGGTATTGCCTTGATAGGTATTGCCTAATATTAGGTATTACCTTGATAGGTATTGCCTTATATTAGGTATTGCCTTATATTAGGTATTGCCTTGATTGGTATTACCTTATATTAAATATTGCCTTGATTGGTATTCATTTATAAAAGGTATTGCCTTGATAGGTATTGCCTAATATTAGGTATTACCTTGATAGGTATTGCCTTATATTAGGTATTGCCTTAATAGGTATTGCCTTATATGAGGTATTGCCTTGATAGGTATTGCCTTATATCAGGTATTGCCTTGGAAGTGAGTATAACTTCTCATTAGAGTAGTCTTTTCTCTTGGAGAGTAGTTTTGACCTGATGATCGCATTTATCATAAAACTCGAAGTAGCAAATTTCTTAGAACCGTCTTGTTCTATACATTTAAAAACGTAATTTTCTATCTAAATATAGTAGAGCATTTTGACAACAAGCTGTGGATCAGTGGCGAAATATCTTACCAGGGAAAAAGTCATGAAAAGTAGCCAAATTATTTGCAGGTGGCCAAAATTTTTCCCGACTTTATTTTTTCCTGATTTTTCTTCACCCGACTTTAATTTTCCTTTTCTTTTTGATACAGTTCTATTTTACCCCCTCTTCTTTCACCCTGTTTACTTTTACCCGCTAAGATACAGAAACATTAAATTTGATTTTATATATAATCCAATAACGCATTTTAATTAGTGGTCTTTTGATGATCATTTCTGTGGGATAGTGTATCTTTTTACAGAAAAAAGTATAAATAAATAAGAGATTCCGTGTCTATAACTAATTAGCTGTATTTAGCTTTCATCACCTCTAATTCAAATTGCGATTTCATTTAATTTATAACTTTTAAGATAAATTTGAGATCTTATAAAAATGAAATGTTGAGGTAACTTGTACTTGTTGAGCACATTACGCTATGCAGAACAAGTTGTGTGCAATTGTGGTTACCCTGCGAGATATGCTGGTGTGTAATTTATTAAAACTTATGAAAATTACTGTTTATCGGTCTGTCATAAAGTGTTCGATGTCGAATAGGCAGAGCTGTACATGCTATTTGGTGTATAGAACAGGATGGTTCTAAGCTGCTACTCCGAATTTCACGCTTATAGCGATCATCAAGCAACTGTATTTAATATTAAGACTAATATTAACCGATTTTATTCTAACACTCACGTTAAATCTTCTTGTTTCTGTCAACGTTTCCTAGTGTATGCTAACTCTAAATAATGGAATGAGATGTAATAAGCAAGTTTCTTTTATAAATGTTATTTTCAGGCCTTTTTATATGTTTTAATTGCAAGATCTTTTTATAAATAAATTGTATTGATTCTCTTTCCACGAAATCTACGTTTTTTCTTTCAAAACTCTAATACAACAAATATCAATATTTTTTGATATGTTTTTGCTTGGACTAAAACTTGTTGGCTGTAATAAAGTCTTCTCATTAAATGATCCATCACGTAAATCGACAATGTTTAATCTTACGCAACAACTAGATTTTATTCCCGATTTTTTCTATTAAACCTATACGATGTTTATATCTGTATTCATTTTATGTCTTTGTTTAAAAAGAATCATTATTCCTAACTTAGCTATCCAAATATTAAAGAGACTGCTAAAATTCAAAACTAACTTATTTGCCCGTTTTTATTCCAATGATCCTTTAAAGAAACATGTCAAGATTATTTATCTACAGCGCGTTGTGAATATCACATAATTATATAAGTTTATAGAGTCTAATATTTTTGGTAAAGTATGTCTATGTTCTTAGATATAAAGAAAATTTAAAAATCTAGTAATTTATATTTCCTGTGTGGGACTCGAGTCAACTTAGCATTAGAAATAACTGAAGAAGAATTAGGGAGGAATATAAATACTGTAAGAAAAAATTGCCAAATGCATTCACGAATCAGCTAGGGTTTGAATAATTTGGTTGTTGATAAAATGGAGTTAACTTAACATCTTGATATCCTTATAGAATATCTTTTAATCTTTATTGAACCTATAAACTTAATATGTATGTTATTTGGGGCATCTGTTCTGCAAACATGAATCTCGTACAAGAGGCATATTTTGTTGTTTCATGTAGAGAATAATTTGGAATAGTTTTGTTAGCATAAGCATATTGGAAGTTTAAACACTAATGAGTTCAAAAATATTGCTAAGTATTTTCCTTTATTATATATTTCTCGCATTTTGATAAGAAAAAATGGGGAAAAATCATCACGGATGACTTTGTAGCTTCAACAGAATTTATAGATTGTAAACGAAGTTTACTGCTGTGGTTAAATAAATTATATTTTGAATGATTTCTAGGTGGCAGGCATTTCGGGTTAATATTTTGGTTTGTTTCTCAAACCATCACGATTCTTTTTACAAGCTATCGACGTTTTCTTTCAAATCAGCCACTGCCAAGTATCGATTTAATATCGATTAAAGTTCACTTTTATACATTGCCGCGTACGTTACAACGTGCTTGATATACTGTCGATCATGAAGTATGTCTTTGAAATTCAATTCAAACTCTTCAGACCAATGTTATTTGTCTTTGGAACGTTAAACATCATCAAAAGTTTTCTTCAAAACTTTCTGTTCCCTACACTTTCTAAAGTACCTGATAATTTCTACGATCGTTTTTAATCATTAAGTAATTTCTTTCTACACTGTTAGTTATTGTCAAGTCATCTCTACAAATTCGTTTCTGCTATCAATAAGAACACGGTATTTGCCTCTTATTTCTCCGTTGGCGCTGTTTAACAGTGCTTAAGGACCTGTTAGGTTGATCAAGAAATATTTGAGCGAGAAAAACTTCAACATTGTGCGTAGCAGCATTTCAAAAATTTTTGACGGAATTTGACGCTAGCTTCCTTTTACCTTACTGAATATATGTTGCTAAATGCAGGTCTTAAACAAAAGGGAACTACTATCTACTACTCCATTGCCATATCACGCAAATATATGTTTGCTTTTAGCTTGTTTGTAGTGATCTATAAGTACGTATTACTGTTGTGTAGCCAACGCTGTAAAACAACCCCGATTTCCGTTGATTTAACCCTGTTTTAACCGGCAAATAACCGTTTACCGGTCTGCCATATAATGCTATAGGCAGGGTTGTATAAGCTTTGATATGTAGAACAGGGCTCTTCTAAGATGCGGTTCACGAACTTGAAATAGTAGAAAAGCAACTGAGAACTTTTCTGGTCTACACCACAAACCGTAGTCTTGTTTGTAGGCAAACAAACTAATCATTGTCATGATAGCGTTCCTAAAAGACCTTTATATTTAGACGCAGCGTAATCTACTGTACCGATCACACCGAAATATATAGCCCAAAGCTGCATTTGATGGCTATATGCCTCTGAAACACATTTCTGTAACTGCGAGCTACTGTTTTGCCCGAACACACCACATTACTGACTCTGTAGAGAGCGCGCCAAAGCAAGTCATCAACCCAACGCAGAGATAGTCTCATTTACTCGCACGCATCAACATCTACTTTTGTAAACACTGCCTTTCTACATCATCTGATATGAAAAAAGCGTTTGAATGTTGTGCTTCAACTGCTTCTATCATGTCTAGTTTTTAATACAGTATAGAAGTGAGGAAAACGAAAACACAGCCACGCATACTTGAAGATTCGTGCTATCCGTTTAAGTATTCTTAAAAAAATATTGCGGCTTCCGCACTACCAGAGCAAACATAGCTTTGGAAATACCTTTATTTTACTGTAGTCTCCTAAGATTATTTTCTATCTGCCTTTGATATGAATTTGATGATATCTTGAATCTGATGATGTCGAAATATTATTGTTAACTGACTCAGTAAACAGAAGTCGCCATCTCAAACAGAATATAATAATTGATCTGATCTTGTGAAAAAATATATCATGTAGCTTCGCGAGTATCTAAATTGTAAGGAAGTTGTTTTTGAAAGCTTTTTAATGCTTTTGAGTGCGTATAATTACATATAATGTAGCAACTTTCAGTAAACTTTTGAAGTTTTCTGCTGAATAAACCTACTTCAAATGAACCAAAGCAAGTAGTAAGATCTCCAATAAATTTATTTCCTTGCGTGCCAAGGCAAAGCAATGTACATTTACTATCAATGTATCAGTCGGTAGAAAACAAACATTCAAAATTTTTCTTTTTACAGCAATTCGTTCAGCACTGATGCCGTATTGCGGGCATTCTACTAATTTTTTGTCATTAATGAACTTTAACTTGGCAGAGTATTCTTTTGCTTCTTCTAGGAAAAAGTATTTTACTACAACCTCATTTTAGAAGATTTCTGTATCAAAACTATAAGTCAGTAAACAATGTTAAATGAATGCAAACACAAAAGGAATGAATTGGAAATCTAGCACGAAAACTTACCTGTATGTGTTCTTTTGTGAATCTTTAAGTTTTCACTTCGTGCGAAAAGTTTACCACAACCAGGAAAAGGGCATGGGAATGGCTTCTCTCCTGTATGCACTCGTAGGTGATTGACTAACTTGTATTTGGCTTTAAACGGAAGCCCATTGCGTGGACAGTTCTGCCATTGACATACGTATAACCCGTTACCCGTATCAGCAGTTTGAACATGTTCTTCGTTCAGATGGTTAACTATATCTTGCATTAGACTGAACTGCCTGCCGCACGGTTTCATTTTGCTGTACCCATGTTGTTCTACCCACATACATGTCATGATATGCGGCGTAGAAGACTGGCGAACGTATGGGTAGAACATCCCTGGTGCTGTTGTCTGTGCTCCGTGCACGAATGTTTGGTCTAGGAATTGAGCATGGACATTCGGAGGTGCTCCATATCGATTTCTGCCATACATGTCACTGTCGAGGCTGTATGGTACATGACTTGACAGTAACGTACTGCTGTAGCCACGTGCGGGTGGTACAAATGATGGGTAACACATGTAGGGGTTTGATTGTGGCTCGTTCGAGGTTAAACTGTGGTGCCCAGTTGTTGGGCCAGACGATTGTGAAGGGTAGTAGCTATGTCTGTGGCTATGAGGTGAATATCGCGCGGAGCTGCTGCCGCTTGAACTGAGAGTCTCGTAGAATGGCGCGTTTAAACCCGAAGGACCTGCATTGTTACTTTGTAGATGTATATGTGAGTCTTGTCTCAAGTATGGGTCCGCATGAGCCGGAAAGGTCGACTGACTTGAGTTACACGAGGAGTGCATCGAGCCTGTATGGTATGGCGAGGGTATTTGGGTTTGCAGGACGATCGCTTGTGCCTCAAATGCCGTCTGAGACTTATGTTCAAAGATATCACTCATACAGGCACGGCCAGAGTGATAGCAATAACGATTTGAACACAGCAAACCTTGAATATGTGCTAGACTCATATACAACAAGCGGATATCAGGGCCTAATAGCCTTTCGTATTTATGCACAAGACTTTATGCTGCTCTCGGCAGTTGTGTGTGCTTCAGTTTCTGTAATGTTATACCGTGCTGTCGCTAAACTCGCTTGGCAATACAATCTGTAGTGTGATATTGGTTTTAATCGACTATGACGCTGTCACTTATTTTGTCTCGGTTTTGCTGGCTCAGTTGACTTAACTCTTGACTTAAAAACGAATACTATTTGCTCGCAGTGATGTTCAACGTGATGTCTCGCTATGTGGCTAGCACAATGACCTTAAGAAAAAGTCAAAGCAAAAATTAAACAAACAAAACTTAACGAGAAAAATATATCACATCAGGCTTTTTATCATTAAAATCAAATATCTTATTATGCTGATTACCTTTAAAATAGATCTTGTAATTACTAAATAAAGTTGAAGGGCTTTACCTTTATTTCTGCATTGCTCTGTTCTACACAAAACTTAGCCAGCAACAACTCTACTTTGCATCTCCTCTTCTCTTTACGGTTACTTTGTTCACATAACTCTGTGCTTTCCCTGTACTGCCTCTGAAATCACAGTCTATCTTGTATCCAACGTTTATTAAATGCCTGAACAAAGGAATATTTCTAGCTTGTTGAATAATTTAAATTCAAATACTCAAATTTCCTTTCGCATGTCAATCAGGCTGGCAGCTGTAAGACCTGGCCTGCTTCCTTATAAGAACACTGCAAGACAGCTGAAGGCGAGCTTAACTTTCCTCCCTATCTTCTCGATAAGTATTCTCTGCCTGACTAGCTTTCTTCTAGCCTGGCCAAGGTTGTTAATTTATCATCTGCCGGACAGTGTTAATTTCATCCTTATGAGGCTCGTGAACAAATGCGCATTTCCAATACTATCAAGAAAGACCGCTTATCAAATGCTCCTTCACAATAACACCGCTCCTTCTGACTTGACTTGCAGTTTTCGCAACATAGAAATTTCGGACTCAGTTCCACACACTGTTGGACTGCGAAGACAAAAATCGTTAAAAGAAAGCCAAAGGTGCTTTAAAGACCCAGCTTATAGCAGTCATAAACCATATGAGAAACCCTATGGTCTCACCCAGCATGAACCCCACCGGCCGTTAGATTATCTAACAGGACAGAAGCGGGTCGTGCCCTATAGAATATGTCCCCCCTTACTATGGGAATACGGGAGAGAGATGCAAATAAGGCAAGTATATTGTCGAGTGAAATGTTGATTTCTCTTCTCAACCACAAGAAAGAAAGGTTTAAGCTCCTACGACGACGGATATTTCTACCGAGTTAAAGTGCGCAGGCGCAAATCGGGCTCTCGGGGTGACTTATTGTTTGGGTAAAAGAAAAGATTCCCGACCCCCGATGTGGAATTAGATTGTAAATATCTTAGTGAATTGCGTCTGCAAGTAAGATGGACTCCTTGAGTTCTCAATAAAATGTCAGGAAAATTGATCTGTTGGATTTGACAGGGGGGAGCCAGTTGACTGGAAACTTTGTTTAGAGTTATCAAATCTTCACAGTGAACGAATTGAAATGGTTCTGATAGTTTCGAAAAGAAATGATCTGCATAGCGTTTATATTTAGTCAGTTCATGATAAATGTTTTGTTTGTACTGGTTTATCAACATACAAGCCGATAACATTTGAGATGAAAGTAAAGCCCTGGCAAAACGACTAAACATTTCACTAAACATTTCACACAACTTTTGTTTAGTGAAAAGTTTAGTGGAAAGCTTATTTGTTTTGCCACCCTGTCTAGTGTTGTTTAGTCGTGTTGAGTGTTGTTGAGCAAAGTTTGATTCTGGTCAAAAATGTTAGTGTTGTTTAGTGTTGTTTAGCAAATGCTTAGTCGTTTTGCTACCAATTATACATTTGTTGTGCCAGCACAGGCGCCGTAGCTGTCGGAATCCAAAGGTTTTCCAGGGTTTTTTCGGTTTTCTTGTCTCTAAGTGGCCCAAAATCTCTAGAATGTTTTCGTGAGACATTTGCTTTGTCTCCTTGTAGGCTACTGACTTTTTCAACAGTCAACTTTGTTATCGATATGCTAAAAAGTATTTTCTTTTCCTTTCTTTCAGCAAATTTTTATTTTTACCCACTCTTTGCACTGGAAGTCTTTTATGCTAACGTACAACAACCAAAACAGAAAGAAATTTCCTATGTAATATCCTTTACAACCCCACAGCGTCTTACACAGGTCGCAGTTCAAAAATATTGAGCAAAGTTTAGTGCAAAGTTTAGTCAAGTTTTGCCACCCTCGCTCAACTTCGCTAAACAAATATTGAATGAAATGTTTAGTGAAATATTTAGTCGTTTTGCCAGGGCTTAGATATCGCTTAATAAGACTGGTGAACTCTGTTGTTTTAGGCTACATAATCGCGTTAGCATGAAGGATATCTGATATAGCTGGAAGTGCGGATGTTAAAGTAGATATGAGTGTAGAAGATATCTAACACTTAATAAATTAATAGATAGGTCGTTTATAAAGCTTTTATGTTGATTCACAGGTCTTCTTCATTTATAAGACCAAGCCAGAGAGATTAGAAATTTTTTAAGGATACGTTTCTTGTGAAAATTTAGAAAAAAAAACGGAAAATTTATCATAAACTAAGGGTGGTTGGTTAAAGACAATGATGTCATCGAATACATACTGTTTTTGTGAAAATTCCGTTTTTCCAGATTTTTTATTAAAGGAATGAAGATTTTCTAGTTAAATAAAAATAATATAATTGCATACCAACACAACTAAAAGTAATTGAAATCTCGCAGACTGAAACATGGAAAAAGAAAAAGTTTTCGATTTTAGCAGCTGCTATGAAAGTACGGCAAATGGGTCCTAAAATTTTCTTGATTTTGTTATTTAGAGAAGATTATTCCTTCTTAAACCATGATATATTTTATTGTTTTCTCCCATGAAATATCTCCTCGCTCGTTTTTTACCGTAATTGATGAAAAATGATTTGTTTTGCCTCATCTTCAATCTTTTCAATGTGATTCAATTTTTTTAGTATTGAAGATAAAACACCAAAGATCTTGCCTGTTGAAATGTTTACGTTTTGAACTGTCATCCTAAATGAAAACACTCAAAAACATAAGGCAACTATTGGAAAATTTGCGAACTTTCTTTTCGCATTTTCACAAAGAAATTACTAGTTACTTAGCCATTTCACTGCCAAGTGATGTAATATAAATAACCAAACATTTTCCATGCTTTCTTTATAGGGCTGCAGACATGTCTAAAGTCTGCAGAAATTGAATTGTTCGCTTTAGTTTACCGGCTTTTCACTGTCGCTTTTGTCCGTTATCATCACATGGTGGTGCACCGTTTTAACATTCACTTTTCTTATCAGATGAAATCAAGTGCTCTGATGTTTTCAAATACCTTTTGCTTATCTTTCCATCTTTACCTAAAATATTGAAATAAATTGTTATGGCTTTCAAAATCAAATTTCACTTGTGAAGAGCAGTGCACTAATTTGTCGAAGGTCATGCTCATTCTGCGGCGTATTCTGTCTGCTGGCAATTGTCTTTTGTCCGTTAGGGTCACGTAATTTCATTTTGCAATTAAAATGAAGTCTGTTTCTGATAAATGTGTCTTTATTTGTTTTAAGTCGAGCAGCAAGTAAGTGCAGACAATCTCTGAAATTTTCTGTAGATCAAGTTATCTGATAAAAGGTTTTCCTCGTCATTCTCTGTTCTCAAACTCTGAACAGCGGAGGCAATAAACTCTAATAGAACTACTACAACGTGATAAGCAATATAAAAACATCAATGCTATTTACTTTGTGTATCTTAGTTGAAAACTCTACCGGTTTCGGAATCAGAAAACTTTATGCAGAACTTTCAAGTCTTTGTGTAGAAGGGTAAAATAGATTTTGTCAATAATTTTCTTTAATCTGTAATCATTCAACCTGTAACGTCAAGCTGCACCTAAATTTGCGATTTGAAAGTATCATCTTTAATTCTTATACTAAAATTTAAAAGAATTGATTTCTTGAATCTTTGGTATCCATTTCTGTTTGTAAGTTTGCCACATATCTAAAATGCCTTCTTTTTCTTCTTTCAAAGAAATGAAAACTTGTTCGTCATTTCGCTTATATAAAAAGATTGAATAATCCTGAAATAGTGACCCAGGAAACATTTGATGTTTTGTTCTTAAAAACTGATTTTCTTTCCTAAAAATTACAGTAACATCAAATGAAGAAGAAAGCAATGTCTACGAAAAAGGGCTTTGAACGAGCGTTGTGTATTTCCAGACGGTTATCGAAGTTTGAGTAATAAGATATCTGGATGTTGATACCGAAGTAGAGGAAGTTAAAGTTGTAGATGGATGTCGAGAGGAATCTTGTGTATTATCCTTCGTAAACTTCTGAAGTCGAGCTTTATTCGCAGTTGCATGTAGCTAGCTGTCGAATCCCTATTTTTCTTCTACTTAATCAAACTCGTGTGGTAGTGCAGGCGAAAACTACAAATAACGTCATAAAGTTGTCAGGAAAACCATTATCAGACCCTTTTTATTTCATATCGCAAAGTACTTTAGTATGATACGCAACCTCAGTATGATACAGCATTTACAAAATCGTAAAATTTAAAAGGCACATCTGGGAATTTAGTTCTTACGTTGGATTTAAAAAGCCTTATTGTGTAGCGAGCTGTCATTATTGATAATTCACCATATAACGCCTGAAAATCATTTTGTTAATCTCATTTTTACATTGTTAGTAAATTGTCTTGTATACGGAATTTGCTTTTTACAAAGTAACGAGGTTTATAAGCCCATCTCCAGGTGCTCAAGCTTCATAACATGTTAAAGAAACAATTCGTAACCAAAAGCAAGAGTCAGGTGCAAGACTTAGAACGTATGCCATGAAAAGGCAATTAGATGTTGAAAAAGCATTCGGATCCTCGTTTAATAACAATTTTAATTGATTTCAATCAACTAACGTTTCGGTTTGAAAGTATTCTGGCTTGTTGTGTTCAGGCTTTTTTGTCGAACTCAATGTTATTACCGTATCAGCTAGTGGGACTCGAAACATCTCTGTGAGTATGGAAAGTCTAGTTTTACATACCAGAGTCTAATACTCCAGAGCGAGAGGAAAATCACTCCAAGAAAATCTCGTACACTTTTTGGGGAAATCCTATTGTTTTATCTGAAAATCCCTGGAAATCCTTTTGTTTTAGGGGAAATCTCGTACGCTATTTGCAAGAGTGAATTCCCTCTCGCTCCAGAGCCGGTACAATGTTCTTGTAAGGAGTATTTTACCGTTAGTAGCACTCTCAAACATTGCACTTTATTCGAAAACTATATTTAAGTCTTCTACACTACTGTGTCTTGCTCGAGATACTTGGTTATTTCTAGAGAAAGCAGAACGTCTTCCTTAGAGAACCACGTAGAACTGATCAGCCAAGTATTTCTTCTTCATATAAATGATTTCTGTATTCTACAACCTCTTTCATATATCATATAAATCTAACAGTTTCTTTACTTTTTTTGTTTTGATTTTATTTGTTTGAAGTCAGATGTCAAACTCTTATTCTACAGCAAATGCACCAAAACGCCTACTGAAATATCTTTCTAAATATATGGCAAACTAATGTCGTTAAATTTTCAATGGCATGTTTGCATCAGTTAAATAATGCTAGTTTTTGATGCAAAAAGAAATATAAGCAGTTTGCATAAAGAATTTGTGCATTGCTTTGATCCATATGTACATTTTAAAGAGAATTCAAATTCTTGATGGAAGCATTGATCTCTGCACGCACAAGGAAAGGAGGTCTTCGTCCAGGGACATCACTTTTAAGTCTGAAACATATCCTTCCCCTCACGGACATTTAACCCCATTCTCTAATGTCTTTGATGACGAACTTTAGCAAAAAAAGAAGTAATTGGTTATCGTTGTATAACTAACAAAATTTTGATAGATCAGATAGGGTATGCAAAATAATCAACTAAGATTTCCTGATAGCCTTTGGGGTGAATATCATCATTGGGCGCATCACTCCAGTCTCAAAACAAGGAGCTGCAGGAACTTACAAGGGGTTACAATACACCAATTCGACTTACGACCTCGTTTTGGAAATTTCTCCAAACTTAATTATACGACTTTTTATAAGCTCGGATTTGGTTTTATCACCATAATTCTAAGCGGGATACCATTTTTCATATTGTTTGAGCTTGTATTTTAAATTTTACGGAAAAATGAAGTTTGAAATCATTCCGGGGGAATCTTTGCCCCCTTAGTCACAAATTACGGTCAAATCCCTTATAGAATTTTTATTTTTATGTCGTCATAAAATCAAAACCGTGAGCAATACCATAATAGAATCTGCCAAGTGGGACTAAAATCCTTTCTCTCAATCCGAATCTGAGGTCAACAATTTTGTACAGTTTACAATTTGAAGAATTTTTCAAAACGAGGCCGTAAGTCAAATTGGTGTATTCGGCTCTGAAAGCTGTGAATCGTATTCTAATTGATATAAAAAGCTCCCCACGCTTAATGGAAAAAACAATCAAACCTACGAACTGAAAGCAATCGAAACAAAGCTCTCTGGTAGAGCAGCTGCTATCTAGCTAGGTTGTTGTACTTAATTATAGCTTTAACTGCATGTATGTATTCATGTAGTGATGGCATTTACTTTTTTATTTAATATTAAATTTGTATGTTGAAGGGGATTTTAATTTAAACAGATTTGTTCACCCGTTGTCTGCCCATCGTAGTTTTCAGGCTAAACTTAGGCCAAAAGGCTACCTCCTCTTCTTGATCCCATGGACCAAGAGCTTCCTCAGAGGACGTTTTGCCCAAGCATGAGGAATTTTTTTAAAAAATAGGGCAGCCTGCGTCAGAAATATGGTCTGAAAAGGTAGCTCGATAGGTAATGTCATTTTGTCAGCGACTTTATTTTGTTTAATTGGCGACTTGAGCGGCACCATAACTACAAATCCCACAATGCAATGCGCGAAATAAGGAAATGACGTCATTATGAATACGGCCTATTTCACTTTCAAAAGATTTTTATTAAATAATATTTAGCCAACCATA
Organism: Rhopilema esculentum; assembly: GCF_057945365.1. Classification (NCBI taxonomy): domain Eukaryota; kingdom Metazoa; phylum Cnidaria; class Scyphozoa; order Rhizostomeae; family Rhizostomatidae; genus Rhopilema; species Rhopilema esculentum. The sequence goes on along the minus strand of NC_142816.1, from coordinate 2,819,452 downwards.
TCTCAATGTTACAAATCACAATTTTTCTTTTATGTTTTATATTTAGAAACATTTGACTCGAGAAATGGGTTTTGAATGTGTTCTTCATTTTCATACTTAGTTTCACTTCATTAGTTTCACTTTCAAAATCAAAATAAAAAAGTACATCTAGTTTTGCCTTATGAAGTCTTCATTGCTGCACAAGCATCTACGAAGGCACAATTATTTGCACCTGAAGATTGACTTTTTGATGCCAAAGGTAGAATTTGGTCATGCGAGGCTGGCTTGGTGGCTTGGGCCGCTGACCAAAGATCCAATGGTCTGTGGCTTGAGCTCCTGACATGACCAAACTTTCACAAAGAGCTCGTTAGCTTTCTACTTTTCTAGGCAAAAGCAAACAGACATTTAATCAAGTAACTTTTGAAACATTTCTCAGATTGAATCACATGTTATGTAGATACCTTTTAACTGTGACTACAAATGATTTGACAAAGGCTGAATATTTGATTTTTCTAGAATCTCATTACGAAAATTCGTTGGCAAATGTTATTTAATGGGTCGCTTTATGTATTTTAAAGATAGTTTTGATGCTTTAATTTTTCGAGAAGATTCTCGGCAGCTGTTCTGTTTTTTTTTGCTTAAAAGGTTGCCATTTTTACCTCAGGTTTATTTTAGAGTTACATTGATTCCAATGTTACCTGCTGCTTTCCCCTTACCTGCTGTTGACCTTTTTGAAAGGTTAGCTCTATGCATATTCTGAGAAGCCAAGAGACCTGCCTGATGGCTGCTAACGTGCTTCATTGAAAAATCATAAAAGCAATAATCGATTGCTAGTTTAATAATGTGTCAATTTGGATGGTCTTCGGAATCAATTAGTTAGCAAATCCTGATAATATATTTGCGCTACATTTAACCACGTGCACGCGTCAAAATTACGTCATATGTATCCAAGATTTTAAGTTCTATCTTGATCGATTTGACTTATTGCTGTAAATTTCAAAACACGTCAAAGAGCTACGTGATAAACTTGAAACTGTCAGAAACCATCATTATACCACGATTATCTATTTTGCGGTCGATGAGTTAGGATTTTCTGGGTCAACTCTTGAGCTACGCGAACGGTACGGCTGATTTCGTTAGAGCGAACGGATCAAAGGGATGCGTTACCTTGGAGTCCTGTTTTATTCGAGTGACCCCATGCCAAGTCGCAGTATCGCCATATCTGTCATTGTTATTGCTAGTGTAAAAACCAGTTTGATTTAATCACTATGGTTAATCAGCAAAACTGATTAATCACGCGAGTGGCTTAAGCGAATGGTTGTTTCTTTCTTGGCCTTTTTCAGCGTTTTACATATGAAAAGCTTTTTCTTGAGTCACTCACCTAGCACCTTTTTTTAGCGTAGACTTTGAATGAATTGTGAGTGTATTGTTATGAAATTTTATGTCCCTCCTGGTGGTATCGTTATTGCAATGTAGTTGTGAAGTACTGTATCGTAAATTTGTGAAGTACTCTACTGTAGATTCGCCCCCCTCCCTCAATCTCTTTCGCAAAGTCCAGGCACGTTTGCAAACTGCCTTAACCTAGGTGCCTATGCTTGTTTCTACCAAGAAATAGTTTTCTCTGATTGTAACTTAGAAAAAAACTTAGTGAAAATGTAACGCCCTTCATAGTCATGTAGCCATATTCTAAAGTCACAGAATCATTTAATCATCATGAAATTATTGAATCTTTTTGTCATAATCAAATCTTAATACCTTTTGTGGTCAGAAGGAGTTCGTTTTTATCTTAGGACCCCATTGGTAACTTTCTCAATAGGCAAGCGGCACTGATTGGGCAACCTTAACAGTCATTTTCTCGTGTTTCTGATTGGCCTATTTCGATCCACAATTGGGTATATATATTTCCTAGCGTAGAGTTTCCGATCTATGATGTTTAAGAGTGTGAAACATGTTTTAATATATTGATAAAGAAAGTGCCTGTTCTTGAAGGATAATTTTTTTTTGTAATTTCGGACATTATTTTGCTATGACTTTGTAATAAATTTTATAATCATAGAATTATAGAAGCCTTTTATTTATAATCATCGATATGCGAAGAATTTTTTTTCTTACAAATGAAATCATATTTCATCTTGATATAATCATTTTATCAAAATATTTGAATATAAAAAGCATTTTGTTTATAATTATGAAATCACACAAATTATTTTCAATCACAGAATGTAATCAAAGTAGCTTTTTCTCAATAATCGAAGCATAAAGCCATAAACCCGTCATTCTGATATTGGCATTAATATCACATAAAATTCCGCTTTTTACGTAAGATAAATAAAAATAAAACCACACGAATTTTTCCAGAGATGAAAAGGAACTAATGCCATCGATTCGACTACAACAGGGGATTAATTACTTTATCGAAGTAAGAACAAAATACTCACCAACTGAACAGCCCCTTCAACTGTTGTAACAGAAAAACAGAGCCTTGTGTAATGAAAAAAACATACTTTCTTACGGACACCTGCTTCCTTGTTGTTGATTGAATCACGATTTAAAGTTTATTTTTTGCAATTCATCCTCGTATATGCTTTGCCAGTTTTCAAACTAAATTAAAGCTCAAAATATAAGTTAAACTTGACTATTTCAAACATTGATGTGCTTCAACGAGTCGAGCAAAAGCTTTTAAAGGTGTTTTTATAACAAAAGATTTCTTAATAATTCGGAGGTTCAAAATTGGTAAAATTCATGAATTAATCAAGAATTAGGCCTACAGAAAGGCTTGAATTTCATCAACAATTCGACATGTATTGATATAAGGTTTTTGAACTAGAACAAGATATTCGTTACTTCCACCAAAAGTACGATGAGCACCTTTGAAGCTTGTATTGTGCAAGCATGTTTTGTTTACTTCAATGTTTTTGACGAAGAAGAACAGAAGCAAAAATTCGAAATTTCTCCTCAAGTGTGATTTAAGAATATTTTAGGCTCACAATTGCAAATTTGTAAGAATATTGAGGCATGGCAAGATATTGCTATAAATAAGGGTTAGTTTCAACAATAGTTGTAGTACCAAGAAAGGAAATCTAATTCTTTTTGCTAAACAGCGAAAAGTGCTAATTTTGTTGTTGCTATAATCGTATTTGAGCGACTTCAAGTTTGATTAAGAATTTTCGATTGTTTGTGATTTTTTTTACATGATAATCATGTACCTATAGTTTATATATTTTTATTTTCTCTTATTTACTATTTATATCAGTTTCTGATAATGTATGATATCTGATAGCATAGCCTATCAAAGTCATTTTATCCTGATATTTTAATTCGTTTTGAGTTATGTTTTTTATTATTTTTGACGAAAATACACAACTTTTATGGTTGAATCGCTTCCTAATATTTTACTCCAACTTGCTCTCAGCTGCTTGCAAAAGATTCGTTCCTTAAAGAGTCGTAATTTCAATGCAGCACTCTTTCGAAGACTACCGTATTTCAAGAAATGCTTATACTCCTGCTGCTGCTGAAAATATTAATTCATTATAAATTCAAACATTCTTTTCATGATAAATATTCTGTGACCATCTTAGATACCATCATGAAATAACATACTTTTGAACAAAATTGAGCTTTCTTAAACTGGGTGAGATGGCCAAATGAGCACCAGCTCGTTCCTAAAGAACACTGCAATTTAGTATTGAATCTAAAATTTAGTAGTCGAAGCAAATCTTTTAGTAACCTCTAGACGATGCACTGGCCCTATCTCTGTTTAATACTTGGCAACTATTATTTTGTTTTTGCTTAAGATTATACAATTTAACTTGAAAATTCCAAGAGAAGATTTCAATTTTTTACCAACTTTCTTTCTACAATGTTCGAATCAGGGGGTTACAATAACTAGAACAGCTGATTACAATCATTACCAAGTATTTTTATGTTACTTAAGTTCCTTTGCGAAAAATTTTTTGGGGGGATGCCTACTCCATCTGGTCGGCACCCCTTTCGTTTTTGGAAAATAGATTATGGGAAATTACGTGGCTATTTGTGAGAGAAAAACTTGGCTTTTAATTCGGTTGCTTCAAAGAATCCACCCCTTGGGCGACCCATCTTCTTAGACGAGACGACACAAGGAACTCGGCCGGGATACATAAACTTGCCTTAACTTCAAGCCTTTGATGTGTTCCACACGACAGAGAAAATTCGCTGCACTGACTGCGAGTAATGATGTGTGGTTTTCCGATTTCTTTGTAGGATGCCGAAAGTTTTTTATCCCAATACAAAATCTTAGCAGGGACTTCTATGCTATAGAGTACATATCTCAAAGCTAAAGGATATCTGCACAGCTAGTTTAACGGGTTCTTCTTGTGTTCAACATCTTTTGTCAGTTTTATTCCTAAGTATAAGGCTGACATTAACAATTCGGCTGACAACCCAGTTTCAGTCTCTTATTACACCATTTTTGGTTTTCTTCTTGAACAGGCTCTTGCATAGTAAGTAGTAATTGATTCGTGCAGGGGCGTAGCACGTGGGGGGGGGGGGAGTTCAACTTTTAGAGAAATGGTCGGTAGAATTAAATTTATAACAAAATATTAATGTAACAAAATAATTTCTGTCGGTAAAATATAGTTTGCATCTCTTACACCACCCCCAGCGAGAATGGCAACGCAACGTCACTGGATTTGTGCAGCATTTGTTCAAACTGCGGCCTTGCGACTAGAGGCTAAGCAAATGGCTCTCAGTTTCAACGGTACCAAAGGTTTCTGCATGTTTCAATTTCTGCTGAATTCTTCTTATTTTTAGATAGTGATAAAACAGAAAAACATAAACGATTTTTGTATTTCTAAAACCTTTGCTATCAAAGATATTTTTTCTGATAGAAAAGCAGATCAATCTGTCACTACTTTTTGAATTTTGAAAGTTTTTGTTTCTGTCATTAGTTTTTTCATTAAATTTTGGAAGATATACGGTTTTCAAATTGTAGCTAGGATAGAAGAAATATTTAGTTTTATTTACATAACGTGAAGAATTCTCAGATAACTTTCAACAGTTTTAAGGAGCACTGCATCTAGATGTTCCTCAAAGGCTTAAAACATGAGAGCAAGCCTTTGTTCCAATAAAAAGGGGGCGCTATTCTAATATTTTGAGCAAAGACACTGCATGCATATTGAAAAAATCCGGCTATTGAGGCTAGTGACTTACATTTAAGTATCCTAAATGCATTTTAGATCCTAAATGATTATTTTCATTATAGATAGACAGTGCTAGAGCACCAAAATTTGCACCGCTTTATTCCTTTGAGACTGTTGCTATCAATCTTGAGAATTTAGGTTTCAGAAAATGAGAAAAATTCCAAGATGATTCGAAAACTTTAAAGAAATCAAACATATCGAACTTTTACTGTTAAAGCTCATTGTTTATAATTTTAAGCATATCTTTTTGCTCTCAAAGTATCATTGTATATTCAACAATCGAAAGTAATTTAGATATATATGGAGCCACATACAAATGCAGCAGTTGCTGGAGATCAGGCATATGTTATCTAATAGGATATATTGCAATGCATAATTAGCATAATTAGCATAATTATTTAACGCATCACTATTTAAAGAAGCAAAAATAAAGTATATCAGTGGTATATATCAGTGAGGTATCAACATTTCTCTTTCTCTCTCTCTCTTTTGAAACTTTGCAGTGTCCTGTATAAGCGCCCTGCGGAGTTTTTAATATTGAAATTAAACGCATATTTGGAGAACGCCTACAATTTTCAGCTAAAAAGGACACCCTAAGGTCTAGAAGAATGGTGAATTTGAAGTCAAAATCAAAACTAAAGTGCAAGCTGGATTAGTACACAAGCTTAGCTTTTGTTGATACATGATCAGTCGAAAGCTTTTATTTAAAATTATAAACTGATGAATAAGAACGAAGTAATGCTGTATTCTAGCCTTTTTCCCGTCTTTTCTCATCATTGTACCATTGTTGGCGTAGAAAGACGCTTTCATTAAGTAGCGCGTTGTTGATAGTAAAAGGACATTTTCTAAATTGTATCATATAATTAAACTTTTGTTTTTTATCTGGCATCAAAATGTCCTTCATCTACCAATGCAGTTTTTTTGAAGCCCTTCCGCTATCCCTGCCTATTTAGTTTGTGCCGCACTTTTTTAGTAAGGAATATTGTGAATGTATGATAGCCAAAATTGGCACAGCCCTATCATTTGCTGTGATCTCTTTCTACTCTGTCACCACATCTCTTGATGTTAACAGAGCAGCCTCTTGTATAGAAATGTGAGTTGGTTCCATGTTACAATTTATAGCCTTCATATTCAGTACAATATTTTGTTGTCTTGTCATTATTAAGCAATCTCAACATTTTTTTCCCAGGATTGCTCTGACTGACCCAAGGTCAAAACACGTGGGATAGAATGCAGCAAAGGTTTATGGAGCGAGAATCGAAAGTTCCTGCTGCTTCTCCCATGAATCCTGTAACAATTGATCTCATTGGCGAGCAATCTGCTGTTTCAAGGTACTCTTTTAATTTGCTATAGTTTATCCTGTTGATTGCTTAGTCTCATGGTTCTTTTGTGTCGGCGCTGTTCAAATCAAAACCAAGCTTATTTTAAAGGCTATTTTCTTCATACCATGCAATTCAAGCTTTTAGAGTCCTCTATCGATAAAACACGGAACAGTACTAAATTATGTCCTGGAATATCGTAGAATGGTGCTAAAAGGAGCAGAAAATAAATCTAACTACAGCTTTGAATGTCAACAGTATATGTTTGTTTGGGAAATGGTCCTAGTTTTTCAGATTATAATTATTTCTTATGATGTTTGGTACACCGAGTCGAGTACGATTAATGATTCAGATTTGTTCGAAAGTTAAAAGAAGATGATTGAAGAAGAAGATGGAGTCGCCTTAGCATTTGAAGACACATTTTCTTCCATCGTATTATTATCCAAATTATGAAGCTAGAACACAACTTGGCCTTGTTTATGCATACGATTGTAAGTTAAAATAAATATCGGGTTTTATTTACCACAAAAAAATTTTAAGTATTCTGGAAACCAGAGTCGAAATAGGGAAATGGGGTAAGTGGAAATGGGGCCCCCTAAATTTTCCTTCCCTTTAGATTTCTTAGGCTGTTATACCCAGTGTAATGTGCAGTTGTTTGAGAAAGAGGTATTTTGGAGCTAAATCTTGAGCTGCAGGTAGTTCAGGAACATAGGCGTCTAGAAGACAGGCACCGCATAGCAGGGGGGCTAGGGGGGCTTTAGCCAAATAAAAATGCCAAAAATTAAATGTCAAACTACCAGAAAAGCCTCTTTAAATACGGTTTTAGCCCCCCCCCACTTTTTTTAGACCCCCCACTTTTCTCAATGCTCCGCGGTGCTTGGAAGAGACAGCCAGCTTGTAAACCCTAGACATGTGTGAAGCATGTTTACTTCAAAGGTAATATATATCTACCTCTAAGTTTTACGCTTTATTCTGAACTGGTTCTTGACGTGCCTATTCCGGCTTAAAAAAAGGGAAGACGGCCCCAGGAATTAAGGATTTCATTTTGCAGTTTGTGGTCTAAGATCGTATCCAGAAACGAATTTCATTTATGCTTTGTTTACCATTTCTGGTTTGTCCCGTCACTTCTTTCATTAGAAAATGATACCATTTGCAAGAAACTAGTTACAACGTTTGATAAAATTTGCAAGTTTGATTTTATTAGGAACGCAGTGTATCTCATACAGCTAAAGAAGTCGAGTATTGTTTGAAACTTGCTCCCTTGCTCTCCTCTTGGCGGGTATCACATTTTCTCCTATGTAGAGCATGTAAGTGACTATTTTAACGGATGCTGGAGAATTTGATAGTCGGTTGTAACCAGGGCCTTTTTTAACATACTATCTAGGGTGGAGCGGGGGGGCAATTGCCCCTCCAGCCCAAGTGACTTTCTATTGTTTTAAACAATAGGCTATTGTCCTCCTCTTTATATAAACAAAGGGTTGCCCTCGCAGCAAATTTCCTTTAGAATAGGCTATGGTTGGAATCTTTGTGTTTAACTTACACACTCTTCTTTCAGCCCTAGAAGCGCAAACTGTGCTTATATTTAAAGCAGTGATAACCACGTTGTGCAGGATAAGCCTTCATTTTATTCGGTTTACCTGATAAAGGGCGTTTAAAAGAGTAAAAGGCTCATAAGCTTTGGCTTTCTTTGTCTGTGCTGGTATAAAATGCCCTCAATTTTCATCTCCTCAGTGATAAAAAATAAACACAAATTTGTTGTGTTTGTCAGAGATAAGGCAGTGTTCTGGTACATCTCTTGGTTGCTTATGACCACAATTGCAATGCTACTAAATGCAGTCTGATATTTCGTCGCACCCCTTCCTGGAAAACTTGCATATGCTCGCAGCTACGCTGTATTTCTGGCACCTGACCCCTAAATATCAATCAAGTCATATATGTTAAACTACAGCCATGTATTTATGAGCGTCGTCGCTCAAAGCTGAAATGCCTTCGCTTGCGGGCTTGCGGATCGCAGCTGATAGTGTGGTGCTGCCTGCAGCTACTTGTAGCCAAAATCATATATGTGTTCTAGCCTGTGTCGCATTTCAGTAGTCAACATAAAACTATCGTTCGCGAATAGGTCTGCCTTCAATGTTCCTTTATTCCGCTTTTTGTGGATGTTATCATCAAATGATAATTGAGTGCATAAAGTTGAAGATAATCTCGCATCTTTGTGAATCATCGCAGGATCTCTGCGGGAAGTGTGGTTACCAGTCAATAAGACGATATTGAATCGCTGCGGGCTCTTCGCGGGACACTGATGAACCTATCGTGTGTTTCCAATGGATAGCAAAGGGGTCTGATGACAAATACAAATGTATTTATTGGTTAATTTTATATTCATCACTGTTTTGTACGCTTTTTGTTAAACCAGACTTGCGTGAAACATTGATATCTAGCGTAACTTCTAGCCTGTTGATATCAATGTTATTTTCAATTGTTCCTGCCGTTCAAGGAAGCAAAATAATATTTTTACGCGTGCGATGTCAAATATCAGGTCATTTGACATCAAACATCTTCTCTAATGCTTGGAAACGTTTCCAACTATAGGAGCCCCTGCAAGTGTGCAAAAACTTTTCAAATTACAAAAGCCTGTTTCTTCCTATTCACTTTGATAAAAAGCTGTAAATCGAGCAAAAAATATAAAAAGAGGAATCATTTGGTGAACTTCATTTTCATGCAAACACAATAAAGTTAGCATGATATAATATGATATTAAACATAATGATAAAATGCAATTTATGTAGTGAAATATGATTATAACGGAGCAAAATATATATCATATCATATCATATCATATCATATCATATCATATCATATCATATCATATCATATCATATCATATCATATCATATCATATCATATCATATCATATCATATCATATCATATCATATCATATCATATCATATCATATCATATCATATCATATCAATCATATCATATCATATCATATCATATCAAATCATATCATATCATATCATATCATATCATATCATATCAATCATATCATGTCATATCATATCATATCATATCATATCATATCATATCATATCATATCATATCATATCATATCATATCATATCATATCATATCATATCATATCATATCATATCATATCATATCATATCATATCATATCATATCATATCATATCATATCATATCATATCATATCATATCATATCATATCATATCATATCATATCATAACACAATAAAGTTAGCATGATATAATATGATATTAAACATAATGATAAAATGCAATTTATGTAGTGAAATATGATTATAACAGAGCAAAATATATATCATATCATATCATATCATATCAAATCATATCATATCATATCATATCATATCATATCATATCATATCATATCATATCATATCATATCATATCATATCATATCATATCATATCATATCATATCATATCATATCATATCATATCATATCATATCATATCATATCATGTCATGTCATATCATATCATATCATATCATATCATATCATATCATATCATATCATATCATATCATATCATATCATATCATATCATATCATATCATATCACATTATTGAATACCATATAAAGTTGTGGTGTTATTTCTCGCAATATCAAAATATGCAATGTTTTACAATATCATATCATGCAATATTGCACTCTATCGTAGTATATGACATCAAACTTTTAATTTTTTTTCTCCATAATTTTGTATACTATTTCATAATGTATTGAAATATTTCATTTCAACTCAAGGATTCCACTTAGGCCGTTATGGATTTTTTTGGACTAGGCAGAGTATATTATGGCCAAGAAAACAATTTTTAGACCGTTGAACGTTGTTTATTCTTAATTATCATTGATCTGTATCTCAAATAGCGATCACAATATCTTAGGAATTTGGTAAGGACATCACCAATTCGGCGATGATGCACCACCATCGACCTCTAATAAGAAGTAAATATAATGGGATTTAGAAAAACTATCTGATTATTCTTGCATGAGTTGCAAAATGTAACGAAATTTTCCTTGTAGGATGCCAAGTCATCAAAGTTTAAATTGAATAAACGGGCAAAATTGAAATCTTTACCTTCTTGAAAAATTCATATTAATCCTGGTCGGTCATATTGCGGATTTCACTAAGACTCGAATTAAGGGCATACTAAGTAAAGAATAAGAAAGCATATAAACATTAATGAGTGGATCTCAAATTATACCTAAAGCTATTCAGGTTTCAAACAAAAGTCGTTTGTTATCATCAGTTGATAATAGAGTACATTGAGTTGAAGACATTTTTGCAACCTTGAAAATCGCCGCAACATATCTACAAAAAGTGTGGTCACCATGAAGGCAAGATTGAATCAAACATAGCAACGAATGACAGTAATAAGAGATGAAATTACGTAACAGAAATGTTACATCTGCGGAGGATACATTGTCTCGCTGCTAAGGAGCAAGCACTGAACATGGCAGCTTATTTATGTCACTAGAGGGAATCATGACACGAGAATCGTTGAAATTGTTTTCTTTATATTAATCGTACCCCATGTTACTTCAGATCCCCATTGAGTGGCTCAGCTAGGATGTGATTCACCAAGCCCTTTAGAGTTGCGCTGAAGTAGCATGAAATTCCTGTGCCTTTGTCAGAGATATCACTTTTAAATAAAACATTGCTAAATTATTCAGCTGATAATTTTATGCAGCATATTAATTGATACTAAATAGGACTCGGCTTATATAGGAAAAGGACAAGAGAACAAGGAGGCTGCTTTAGTAGTCTCCATGGGTGGCCCTTCTCTTCTGTTGTGTATGCTAATCTAACTAACAGATGACCGTTCTTTGAGTGTTTTGGTTTGGTAAGAATATCAATATGCTTAAAAGAAGATTACCTCGTTATTCATTAATTTAACACGCTTTCATACTTACTTGTTTCACTTCGTTGAATCTCGGATTATAGGATTCCATCGTGTCATGATATGTCATCAGCGAATTAGGCCACTGTCTTCGCGCTCTTAATCTATGGTTGGTAATCCCTGGCTTCGATAACTTTCGTTTATCTGAACAAACTAAGCAGTTTTTAAGCAGCTATTCGTCTTGATACTTGTGAACTGATTTATCATTTAAAATCCAAAAATCCTTCATGAAACTCTAAGGTTCTATGGAACAGAACTAATCTAACATTTGAGTGTTTGAAATAGGATACATATTTTGTAGAAGGAAGCATATTTCCATCTTTTCTCTTTCAAGAAGAAGGTTCTTTCGTCGATGACTTTATGCTAGGCTGTAATCATCTTTGATTTTGTTACAGCCATGTTATTTGCTGTGATCTATACCATGAAATCAGAATCACCTATTTCGAGAAACACTTTTTGCTCAAGAAACGCTTTTTATTTGAAATATACTATTCGTTCAACAACCAGTATTTGTTCAAGGAATTCTTTCTGTTCTCAAAGCAGTGACAATGATTTTCTGTTCAAGAATCAGTAACTGTTCATAAAACTCTTCGTAAACTCTTCGTAAAACATCTGTTTAAGTAGCAATGTTGGTTGAAAGATTTTCTGCTCAAGAAAATCTGTTTGTCCAAGAAGAGATCGCTTTATTGACAATGAACTGTCCTTCATCAAATGATGTTTTTCAACTAAAACAACTCGGTCTGAGACACTGGTTTGATGTTTTCCAATGTCCTTATTGTACCTAGAATTATTCTCAACTTGCCGGACACTTTAGGTATTAAATCATCACATCAGCAAAGGTTTTTTTGATGATCAGAGCTTCACGAATGTTAAAGGCATGAAAGGTTAGCAAGACTCACTTGATATAGACCTTTTTAGGAATTTTCAAAAGACCATCAAACAGCGTTTGAGATTGTCCAAATACTTAACTACATTTAAACAGCGTTTAATTGGATGTATATTTGTCGAACCCTACCAGGTAGCTGATTTTGTCATTCTAACAGAAACAAAACTGAGAAAAACTTGGTTTTAGTGTTTATAGCAGTCAAACGAGCTCGATACTGACACACCACGAAGAGTTGTTTTACAGTTTTGAGCTACAAGCAAATGAATGGAGAATCCTAACAACACTTCTACGACATCTCTTTTGCACCACCTTGGTCTAGTTTGTTTTTCCTTAAACTTCTCTTCCCTGCTGGCAAGATTATCGTAACCTGCGTAGGAATGCTTTAAGCTTGAGTGTGATACTCAATTGAAAAACCTTTGAGGTCGCTAACTCCTCTACAGCAGTGCGCTGTTACAGTCTTATCTTACATCAACGTTACGCGCTCTCGCAGCCATCAGATGCGATTCAGCGTTGCAAAAACAACAAAACTCTATTTTCCATCTCTAAGTCCCTGTTTTAGGCCAAAAGCGCTGTTATTGTGCTGTCCAGTACTGAGCGATTGAGAAGGACACGTTTAATCTTCCTAAGTATACTCGTTTAATTTTGTTAGGCGTATGGCCTGAAATTCCATCCAAGTTCTCCATATATATAACCTCAATAACAGGGATGTTTTTCAATCCATCGTCACTTTCAACTGCTGACCTAGCAGCATTTAATTTCAACCCTAGTGGCTAACTATCCTGCATTGTTCTTTCTCGTGGATCCAAGAGCGCGAATTGTCGTTCCATCGTGAACACCTGCTAACTTTCTGACACAGTCCCATACAACACTATATAGCGATTTATACTTGGGAGTGAATTTGCACACCAATATACTGCTAAACTGACATCGATTACCTTGCATATCATATTAAAAAGCGTGTATCTGTTACATTCGTCTGTTTTTTTCTCTCCCGGATTAAACTGCAGAAAGTAGCGACTGTGTTTGTCCAATGTTATAAACAAGAAACCAAGTTGATACAAGTAGAAATCATTACAGCATAAGACTAAGAGCCAGAGAATCCATAGCATTTATGCTCAAGACATAATTAAATAGAATCGAAGCTTTGACCTTGCAAACTCTTAAGTCTTGCTTTCTAGTCTCTTGGAAACTCTTATCAGTGCGAGGTGCGTAAGCATTTATAACTAGTTATATAGTGAACAAGACGACGTATGTGTTTCTCTTTAAATAGAAAATCAATTCATAAACAAGTTGTTTTTACTGTATTAACATGAATTCAGTAATTGATACTGCATAATTGAAACAATTGTGTATTTTTGCAGCAAGATATATCGTACATCATCATTTGTGCTGCCTATTTTAGCAACCTGCCTACAAGCTATTTGTTTTGCTGATGTTGCGACAGAACATAATATCAGAAATAATATTGGTGTGCGTATAGGCCAAGGTTTACAGAAGGCTGAAAGACTGCAGTATTTGTATATAATTTATGCAAACCTTTTTTAACGACTTCTCTCACTAGCCTTAGCTCTCTTAAGTGCTAAGTGTTGCTGGAAATTTTCATATTAATATTCATCATTTTCGTACATTACACATGCTTATTCGTATCGCTGGGAAGGAGCTTTGGCCTTCTTCAATAGCTCATATCACAAATTTGCTAAGAGCCATCTATAAGAAAACAGCACTTCAACACCATAGCATTATTCTTGCCTGAATTGCCATAGCTATTAGACAGGGAATATTTCCTAACAAACTGGCGGAGAAGGTAAACGGAGGTTTCTCACTTGTTTCCTAATTCTTGGGCTAATTCTGACTGTTACTCTTTACGTCATCAATTACGTGACATCTGGGAAGAAATTTTTTTTAGCCACCCTTCAAAATTTCAAGGTTCTAGCTTAAGGAAGTGGAAACAAGTGAAAAACCTCCGGATACCCTCTCCGTCAGTTCTTTAGGTTCCCGGTCTAGCGAAATATGGATACGGTTGTCTCCTGTTGTGTATAATCGAATTTGTTTGAACTTAATCTATTGGCTATCAACATTGCACGATATTTTGGAGGAGTTATACGATTATGCTCTGATGGTCATCTGATGTGGTACTTTTATGGCTACTTTACTTAAATGGCTTTATACAACAGTAATAATTTCTATTGATCCTTGATTATGTCATGCCTTCGAAATTGATAGAAAGTTATAGTATCCCCAATTTGTTAAAAGCAAAAATCATTGGCTCTCCATTACTTCGCAGAATAAATTTAAAGGGAGTCCCCTTGCTAAAGGGAACTCACCCTAAGATACTTGAACTGTACCTTCATTAACATACACCTCCCAATAAGGGACATATCATGATGGAGGGCAACTAATCGTGTGTTTCTTTACTGTGTTCAAGGCCTTGTGGAGGTAACCTCTCTTCAAAAGACAACTTCCTTCAAAAAGTGCCTTTCTTCGAAGGATACCTAATTTCAGCGGACACTTCATTTCAGCGGACATCTCATAGCAGCGGACAACTCATTTTTAGCGGACACCTGCCTTCAACAGACATGCCTCCAACGAACATCCCTCTGCAGCGATCCGTAACTCTGGTTCAAACGGTGTCCGCAAGAAGACTCTACTCATTTCTAAGATTAACCAACATCTCCAACCCAGTGGCAACGTTTTTGTTCCAAGATAGCCAAGTGCAAGTAACATGGTTCCGTAGCTGGGTTTCTAGAGATACCACCTTTATAGTATACTGTGTTTCTTGGAGGTTTCCTTAAATATCTTACGAAATCACACCTGATGTGGCGTTACACATCCACTTGCTTATAAAATGATATTTCATTTATTTTAGCAGTTGTGGTTTAAGTAAAGAAACACATGAAAATAGAATTACATAGGGTCTTTCTTTACGCAAAAAGAAGCTTATATTTGAACTAAAGCTGAGAATTTCTAATTACCAGACTTTAAAAACAATAAACTCGAAATGACTGCGTAATATTTTCCTGCTTCCACTTCCGTTTGTTTTTTATATGATTAGTTGCAAATTTAAAGACATAGGTTTTTGCTTTTAATGAGCCGTTTTGCTTTTACGTTGAAAGCGATTGCAAAGTGTACTCTGAAACATCTGCAAAGTTTACTTTTCTATTGGCTTGAAGCGACAAATTAAATCATTTCTTTAGAAAAACCAATCTTGTTTAGGTAACCTAATTTATCTACAGCATTGAAGCCTTGGTTTTTATTCACTTTCGTAAAGTTTCGTGCGACTTTTGAATTCTTAAATTGGCCAGATCGAATTTTGCCAGCAAATGCGCGCTAATACTCACAGTTCTGCATTTTAGGCACAGTTGTGTTTTGGTTCAATCATTTCAGCTCGTAGTCAGAATAGGGTCGTTTAACTTCGGCAACTGTGCCATGGACTCACTTCAATCGGTGCCTACAATGTCAGTTACTGTGAGTTGTCGAGCAAGGAAATCTTATCTTCAGCAAAAATCCCAAACTAGATAAAAGAATTAGAGTTCAGACTACCTTTAAAGTGTTCAGTCGATCAACTTCGAAGGCCCGTAACTAAGTTACATTGTGTAATGAGTTGTCGCTAACGGTCAAATGTTTTTAGTTTATCCACTAAAATCTCTATGCGATTTGATGTTTTCAGTTGTGTATTTCAACTCAAATGTAAATAAAAATCAGGCGTTTATAAAATAAAGCGGCATCTCCGTTTACACCAGACCCAAAGATTTAATTTCAGTACAAATCTGCAGTGCCTGCAAAAATCCCTTGAAATACCAATATCTATTTTCCCCCAAACTCGGTCGTCATTGACTGTTTCGAACGCTAGCGAGAAATGCTGGCAATTTATCGAGATAGCAAACGGCTTCTTTATATTCGAGGAATTCGGGACAGCATATGGAAATCTTTTACCTCTTCCACCTTCATCATTCATCTTCACCATTTTCTTTGTTTGCAATGCTATATACTGTATTATTTCAGTTGTTAGCTAGTTGACTATAACATGTAGGAAAGCCTCGTCATAGCAGACGCACTCAAGACCAGAGTCCCCATTTGTAGTAGGCTGGTGCCCGCCTCCAGAAGGTTGTCTGTACAGGGATTTTGTTTGAAGAGAGTACCGTTGACAAAATGATTGGTTGTTTTTTTACCAATGTCCTTTATTGAGACGTGTTTGTAAATGAGTTTTCATTCTTTACGATGATTTTCTTATTTTGAGCAAAACAATAGTTGGTTTTTTGCAGAGAGCGAGTACACGGCTCTTTCAATTCTGTATTGGCAAATTTTTATCTACCCAAGTCATATATTATGATACATGTCACTATCTTTATAACTTTTAGCTTTATAATTGTGACATGTGTGCTCCTTGTTTTGTGGAAGTTTATGTTAAAATAATTTGGTTAGTTCTTTCGTTGCTTTTTATTGTTTCATTCACATTTAACAAATGATCATTGCTTGTCAATCCTTTTCTCAAGAGAATCACTTCACTATCCATAACTTGTGTTCTTATTTTTCCATAACCTATATACATATCATTTTCCTTGTATATATGATCTTATGACGTCACAGACTCCAGGCAATCCCACAACTAAGCTTTAGACCATTATTCGATTGGGTACCAAGATTATCATGGTCTAACAGAACATTCATGTGACAGCATGTGACGCAAATGCGAGTTTTTTGCTCAAAATGCAAGGTGTAGCAATCATTTAGATTTCTGTCATCAAAGGTCAGCGATAAAAAATTCAATTAAAGCCAGTAGTTGCAGCTCAGGTTGGTTTTCGATATTTTTTGTGATTGTTTTCACTGAAGCACGCATTAAAATATCTGCTTACTATCGTCTATAGCCTGCGTGGTGGACCCTGATAGGCAGAGCTGTACACGCTATGGTGTATAGAACAGGACGATTCTAAGTTGCTACGACGAGTTTCACGCTTAATGCGATCATCACGCATAGTATACTTAGTTTTAAGTTACTAGACTTGTCTCTGAGAAAATCTTTCAAGTTTGCCCGTAGGCTACATTGTCTAGTGCCGAATTCAGTTTTTCTTTTGTGAAAAGACAAACTCCAATATAAACATATAAATGATGGATTTTCAAAGGTGTTATGAAGATAAGTTAAGGTCTTCATATCCCTTTAGTTGTAGTGAAACATCTTCGTTATAACGACCTACAAAAACTTAACCAGTTAGTGTGCTATTTCATCTTCTGTGAGACAGAGCCATACGCTTGGAGATAAAAAAATTGTTATTGACAGTGAGTAATAGCTAAAAGAAATTAATAGTCTTAATGCCCATTTATGTTCTTATTTCTGTGAGAAGATAACCAGAACATAGTAGAAGCTAATCTTCTACTGCCATGTCAGAGCTACTATGAGATTGAGACTCTAAACAGGTTTCTCTAGTGTCATTATTTTTCATAAAGCTAGAAAGATTGATCTTGCTTTGTCATGTTCATCGGCCTTTGATAATTACGAAGGGCGGGAAAATTAAAATATTAAAAATTCTGTCATTTTTCTAGTATTGAAAATGGCCCTAACTCGTTCCTCTTTTACCCGATGTTAATTTGTGTTCATATTGAAAAATTATCGATTGGTTTTTTGGCAGGGCTATAGTGGCTTATGAATAATTTGTAACAATGTAAACTTTTTGCGCAAATATTCGATACAGCGTTAAATGCTGACGTATTATCGCTTTTAAAACGTAAAAGTTAAAAGTTTCCTGAAAATTTAAGTTTCAAATAATGTCAAGTCAGAATTTCTCAAATCAGTACTGATTCCGCATGATTTCAACATAGTTGAAGGAAATTAAAACAAAGATGCAACTTAGATTCGACGTTTAAAATGGGTTATTAAAATGGGATCCAAAATAAAATCAGATTTCGTGGTTAAAGCAGAAACGCATTGCCTAGTATTTTGAAGCTGATTCCGAGTCAATACTTGCTAATAATCTAACTTTAGCAACCTAATTTTTGGTATCATCACATGTAGTGTGTCTTGGAAAAGATTATCACGATCATTATAATGTGGAATAACTGACTTCAAAAAGAAAATTTAAAGCATGGTGTACAGTTGGATACAAGACAATTAGATGACAGATATTTTTATTATCTTATTCGTATTTTACTCTGTAAACTGTTAGTGTAACATTTTGAGTTAAGGAAAGAAATGCAACTATTTGGTGCTTAATTCACAACATTATATCAAAGTAAACTTAAAAATGACTTTGATGCAAACAAACATTTTATGTCATATTGAAGCCTTTCGTCTCACACTCTTTAGAGTATAAAACGTCAGAACAAAATACCCTACGCTAGGAGTTTTTTGCAAAGCCGTTTTTAGTTTTGTATCAACAAAAGATTGTTTGCTACTGATTCTTTATACAGAGGTGCAGGCCGTATACAGTTGTGTTAAAGGTTTTTTGTCTAATCTATGTTCTACATTGGTTTTGATGGCCAAAAGTTAACGAATCGACCTTTAATGTGTCTCATCATTGACTCGCTTTAAGAACCATGGTTTATTATTGCTTTGACAGATTCAATACTCTGATTTTCTCGATCTTGGAACATCTTTGCATTGTATTTTATCGTGTAATGCTTTGCAGCTTCTGGTAATCTTAGGTTCATACATATGATTCTGCTCTTTACAGCATATTTTGTTTTAACTTCAGTTGAAGACACCCATGTAGGTAAACTTCGTACCACGTATTTCTTAGATTTATTTTCTAAATAGAATTTTCGCTCTATCTTGACGTATTTGCACCCTTATTTCTATTAGTTAAACAAGTTTTGATTCACTCCTGTTCTATACAACAAAAGCTTTTAAAGCATTTTTCCTATGAAGGACAGAATCTTGTCCAATAGCTGTTCCCTGTATGCAAGTTTTGCTGTAGTTGCAATTCTTAGAGTAAAAAATACCTGGCTTTCTTATCATCTGGGCCAAACAAATCTTTCAATGTATTTGAGAAAACGCTGCATCACCTATGTAGGGAGAAACGTGAATATATTTCAAAAATTTGGATTAAATCATTTAAATTTCAGCGCATTTAGAGAGTATATTTTTACCCCATATTCAGGAAAATATTTTAATTGTGGTCACTGCTATGCATTTTAGTGTTAAAATCTGCCACTAATCTCAATATAATTCGTTAAAAATGGTAAGTTGTCCTTCACCTTGAAGCTAGCACTTTTGCATCATTAAAACGAATGATTGATAAAAATTATTCTAGAAATTATTTTTACGGAAAAAACTTAGATGAATTCTAAATTTTGATTTCTATATCTCTACGTTTATGTTAAGAATTATTTTTGTTCAATTGACACCCAAAATTTGCCCTTCAAAGAGAACAGCCTTCTCGATCTTGTAGGTCTAGAAACACTGTTAAGCTTTTAGTATGTCGTAAAATGTTTGCTTTTTTCAAAGCCATTGTTAAAGTTATGTTAATTTAAAGAATCAGTCAATTCAATAATTAGTTTAATATTAAATTTGTGATTTTCTTTCATCATTTTGACGCGGAAGAACACAATTTTCCACGGGTGGATCATCTTTAGTGACATTTCAGCCTACCTCTCCTTTTTCTTATATGCCAAATGTTTGTTTGTAGTACACCATTTAGGATAGAAACAAACAACTGTTTCTCGCATATGGAAAAACGATCTTTTTCAACGAACATGTTTAAGGAGGTTTTCTTCATTGTCTGAATATTGCAAATTTTACAACACGGAGCTTTTATACTGCATACTTTTAGTTCATTTCCACCTTGAAATGTCAGATAACGTTGTGTGTCGCTGCAGATCAAAAATGATTTTGGAGGTTGAATGATGCACAAGACTCGCTTTTTCTTTTGAACATCGATGCCTAGATGTCTCTAGGATTGGTTTAATATTCGTTTAAGCATTTTAATAATTCACCGATCAGTATGCATCTTTGAAGAGTACCATAGTTTTGACATCACGAAGATATGATCCAGAATATTTGAATTTGGACCGCATATCAAACAGTAAAAAGTTCCTCTAAATTTGCAAAGTCAGCTAAAGATGTTGCGAATTGGCTGCGATATGTTCACCGAACACCTGCTTCTTACCAATCAAATCAAAACTTCAATCTTGTCTTGGTTCTTCAGTCTATGTACCAGGCAAAAACAAAAGTAACCTATTACTTAAACTACGTACTTTCACTTGCTCTATCACAGTCTCTGGTTATAACTGCTTTTGCAGTTTATGATATTTTTTAAGATGATATTTCAGGTTATGCGGTCAAAAGACAAAAAAACATTGATTTTTAATGTCGTCATCGTGCCATATAGATTTCTTTGAAAGATGCTGTCAATTATATGGATTTTTGTACCATGAGTTTGCTTTGACTGAAATTGTAAAATTTATCACGATCAAGAAATTATCAAAGAATACAAATATTACTTTATATTGATATCCTTTAACGTTCTAGGCAATCATTCTTAATTTGTGCAGGCTAGCTGGATTTCATTTCATTTAAATATTAAATTGTTTAAGTATTCATAAACAATTAATAATCGATGAGCATGCGAGAAATGAAGGAAAATACTTTTGCTAGCTGAGTTGATTTGAGCAAAAAACAAGAAATTCGACTGGTATTAAAGTTACGACTTCCTCTCTCAATGTTATATTTTATAAGCATTCATTGGTAATTTTTTGTTCATAATTACTTTCATGTTTTTATTCCGTTGCGGTTTGTCTGCATATATTATATTATTCTGGATCATATTATTCAGGAGATAAGATGTATTGCTTTCATTCATCGCAGTGAGAATAAGATGAAATATCAATTAAGTTTTGAATGAGTTTTAGAAGTAGGAAATTATGGAATAGAGGATTTAATTTTAACGATTGATATACCCTTATAAGGAAATAAATGTCTATGTTTATGTATTTTATACTAACAATAGTTCTGTAAGAATTTCTACTTCTTTCTAGAAATAGAAATTCAGCGTTTGTTTTAAGACAGTAAGGCTACATCTTTCTATTTAGCAATGTTAATTATCTAGATGAAATCTCAAGGCGCTGCCACAACTTCTATACACGATGACGTCATAACCTGTTTCTTGAACGTAGCACGTAATATCTAGCCTGTATCTTAGCAACAGAGCTATCTTATCTCCTCACTTTTCCAAAGCTAAAAACCATTAAACAGTCACCCTTGTCGCTCCTGTTACATTGATTCTCTCATCATGGTTTACAAGTTTCCTTGCATGATACAACGATTCTCTATTTTGTTTGTATGTGAGCTGTTCGGCCATGTCAGTGACAGTTTTTCACCAAACATTTTCACTGCCAAATATCTATGAACCTGAACCTTTTAGTAGTCAATGAAACAAAAGACGATGCTGATGAATGTTTGCTCTAGCTCATATAACTGGGTGTGACTTCTTTTGAACAGCACTTGATGCCCAGGCACTGTTTTCTAACTAACTAATTGAATTTTTCAAGATTGCACTATCGTTGTTTGCCCAAACCATTCTTGTAAAGCTTTGTACAAAACCAAACAAGACAGCGAACGCAGAAGCGTCACATTCAAAAGGCGATATTAAGGTCGTGAAATCGCTGCAAGTTGAGCGATTCCTACAAAATTACTGTCTTTCTTAACAACCCAATTAATCTAAGGTATTTTCGTGATCCGTTATAATGGGAACAAGCCACGTGTTAGCTGCGTTCTCTTGTGCGCAATTAGAATGGCCGCTGTGTTTTGCGCGACCCACGTATAATCATTGCCATGGCCTCACAGTACATAGTACTTATCAACGTTTAAGGAGCGCAGAAAACTGTGTCTCAGCCAAGTTGGGCAGCTGATTTTGGAAAACTTTTCACTATAACTTTATAGACAGTTATTCTGCCTCCGTCATAAGAACTTTTTGCTGTTTTCAAAGCGGATCTATTGAGCTATTATTTTTCACAATCTAGAGTTTAAAGGACAATTTTTTACAGTTCAACAAAGAACACATCAATACATTTGGCAAATATCCTTGTTTTCTGTGAACTAGTATTGAGCAACTGTGAATTTGCGCAATTAAAATTGTACAAAAGAAATAAACCGCTTTTCGTATAGAACTAGCCAAGAGAAAGTAGATGTGCGTGTCATTTCTTCAGCAAATTTGCTCATTTTGACCCAGTACCAATCGCTTCAAAACTGCTCTCGCATCACAAGATATATGATTCTTCTTTACATCAATCTTCTTTTTAAGTATGAATTATAACTAAATAATGCTTTACTTCAGCTTATTTGAGATTTTGTCTGCATCATTTATTTATACCTGCTATTCCACTTTGAAATTTTAGTTATCTAGTAAATGGCTATGCAGAAGATCCAACGAACGCTAATCATACATAAAAAATCTCTCTTTAGCTTCAATACGATATAATATAGATGGCGTCTTGTCCTCATCTTCATAGACGAACGATTTTCAACTTCTCAGGCGAAAACAACATGCCATTTTGGATTTTATTTGACCACCAAACAAAACATTTATTACGTCTGTCAGAAAAATCGATCGGCAGTGGTATTTTGTGGACAAAACAGCTGAAAGAAATCATCTACATACAAACCAATTTCAGTGAAGTTTCGAAAAGCAAAACTTGTTGGGGATTTTTTGTTTTTACTTCTAACCTTGATTTGCGTTCACCGATCGACCCGTAAGATTTAAAGCTCAAAATTGATCGAAAGCAAGCCATAATCCAAAAGTATTTTCATTTTTACGCTTCTACTTCTTTTGACAAAATGGAAGTGAATTTTGAATCAAATTTGTTTTAAATTCAAAAGAATCTTTCAGTCGATGTAAATTTTTTCCCTTAATGCATACTATTATAATTTTCAAGTCATTTTTCAATTAATTTGTATGCAGCTATTTTAAAAATATACTGGGATTTCTTTTATTGCACGGTTCCTGAAAAAGAGAGTTGTAAGCTGCTATTTGACCGAGAATCCTGAAAACACACGCATCTCACCACACACAATACTTGCTTCCGAGAAGGCAGTGAACTGGTCGTTTACTTTCATATTAACTTTTTTAAGAGCTGGCAGAGATCTTTGTATCTGTTGGTTTGGGTTTTTAAATAGTATAGTGTTTGAAAATTATTGAGAACAGTTATCATTTAACACTTTGATTACTGTGATCACGAGAATAATAATTTGAGCACTCTTATGAGACAGCATGGTAATCGAATAGTCCTTTACCATGAGGAAGGCCAATAACAACAAAATAGATATGAATACTATGCCTATCCTTGTTTTTCAACTTTCTAAGAAATGTATTTCAATATATGAGAGATTCTGCCAGAAGAAGGATGAGCATTTATCTGGACTCTTGTGAAAACGTTTAGGCCACAACTTTATCCACTGCTACGAAAGTTGGTCTTCTTAAGCCTAATATCAGTTTCAGCTATAAAAACTTGATGAGGGTAAACTCCAGTGGCCAAACCATAAAGACGAAGGTTAAAATGCCAGTTTTAGAATCAAATTCACCAAAGCTTAATTTTTAGCCTATTTATTCAAAAATAAACGCATTATATAAATTTGCTGGAAACATAAACATAAGCTTTTTGTGCCCATGCGATCGTTGCCTCTTTTGCTAGAATTTAAAGAAAATTCCTTTTAGATATCATAATATATAATTCATTAAGAATGCCTTTGATTAAGAATTCATTAAGAATGCAATTAAGAATGTATTTGAATAGTAACACATCTGTATTCAAGGTAATAGAATTTCTAGTCAAATAATGTAACTTCGTTGTCATTAGTTACCTATTTGTAGAAGCAGCTCTTCGATATCCGTTTTATATGTTCCCTCTATTTAAACAGGTATCTTTTTTATGTAGATTTCAAGAATTCTACAAGAACAATAAACAAAACACGATCATATATATGTATCTATATGTTTGGATCTGGCACACTCCTACATGGTTATGCCAATTACAATATGACTGCTTCTTTTTAAAATAACGATAATATAGTTAGCAAATAAATATAGTACCAAAATTAAAATATAATAGTTTGATTGTTAAAAACACGACGTTTCGAGCATGTACTCGTTTTCAAATCAACTGAAAATTTTTCTTTCAATTTTTAATATAGTCTTTCTTTTTAAAATGTTTGCTATAGTAAACAATTTGGGCCTATGTAAGATAAAAGGCAAAGCCTATGCAAAATTCAGTAATTTTGGAACTCGGATGCTACAAAACAAAGAAAGTTAATAGACAGTTCAATTAAATGTTTGTTTGCATACAGAGATCATATGTTGTATAGTGAAAAGGGTTTTCAGTCAATGATAGCACGAAATATTTAAAGTACGAAATGCTACCATGTCTTAAAGTTGTTTTGGCTTGTCTTTTTAATAGTTTTTTTGCGAGGACTATTAAAACTCTAACAATCTGAGAGTTTTAAAAGTCTTATCTTTTTTTAATATTCATGAATCGATACTTGTTTCATGTTTTTGGTCACTGGCAATTTAGGTCAAGGATTTTATGAGATCCCGTATGTTGTATGACAAAATTATATTTTATATCACCTAAACCCAACGACCTTTAGAAGAACGCAAGAATCTAAGTCAATTCTTACTGAGGGGGCTGCCGGAAGGCAGTGAATATTCTACCAATATAAAGGCACCAAGTTACCTAAATATAATTTGATATTTCTTTCCTCTTGTACTTTGTTTACTTAGACTTTGGTTGAACTACGTTAACAGAAGTATACGTGTCATGATTCAAGATCTGGAGAATGAATGAACTTATATAAAAATGTGAAAAGATGGTGAATAATGTGCAGTTAAAAAACATATTGTACATGAGAAGAAGACCAGACTTTTTAGGAATATAACAATTGGTTGTTTGGTAATTTAAAAAAAAAAATTTGCAGTTCGAGTATGATTTTTATGCCCAGCTCAGGCAGTACAATAAATATCAGATGTTTACAGATTTTGCCATAAATAAGTTTATGATTTTGTTTCGTAAAAAGATTTTTTACATCTTTTAATCGTTTAGAGACTGTGCATTTCAGATGTATTTGAAAGCATCAATTGAAGGCTAGTTTGTAAAAAGTTCTAAAGAAGATGAAAAAATAATATGATCATAAACTGCGAATATTGTATAAAAAACTTAAAAAATCTAATAAAGGCTAGTTTAAACTTCAAAGACTGGTTTTATAAATATTAAATATTCTATTTGCAATACTATTTATAACAGTCACTAGTTTCTTATGTTAATTATGTTAGGTTTATTATGTTAAGGAAAATGCCCAAGAGGCCAATAGCGAACTTTACCAAAGGAAAAGGAAGATGATATAAGTAGAGAAAGAGGTGAAGTTAACTTTGTAAATTATAGTTTTGATGGAAGTTTGCCTTTAACGATTCGGAAAGTAATAAAAACAATGTCTGACAACTGCAGTTTTAGGCCAAGCACTTAATGATTATCACAAATCAAATTTGAAGCAACAACAGTTCTTTTAAATTATCTGGCTTTATAACTGCTTCCTTTAAAACCATGGAATTGCAAAGAAGCACTCTTGCTTTTGAAAAGGCAAAAAGAGAGTTAGAACTATCTTTGTAGTCATTGAAGAATCAAAGTAGACATTAACTTCTGTAAACTCTATTTTCAAAGTCTTCTTTTTCTGTTTGTTTGAACTTATACCTTCTTTTTAGAAATAGCGAAGAGTTGATTACTTTTGAAATGGCCACAATTATAAAAATAATATTCTTCTCTGTAAACTTTAGAAGAGACTCAGTAATATGCTTTCAGATAGTCAAGAAATTTGAGAACTGAAATTAGTGCCATGTGCCCATATTCTTTAGTGCCATGTGCCCATATTCAACTTACTTTTCTTACAACTGTTATGCCTTAAATGAATTCAAGAAAAATCTTTGCTATTTTGAGATCGTGCAGCCTGTTAGAAGAATGGTAGTTCTGGAGCACTTTTCGTCCGGCACTCTTCAGAGTGTAAATGACGGATAGTGACAGAAAGAAAGTAGAAAATTTATGTCGAGATGTTTCTCGAAAGTGTCATGAGAGGAAGAAAGACGCGCCTGATTGGTTCTTTTGTTTGTCACCAATCAATAACTGTCAACCTCTCATCAAGTTGAATAATCAATGATAGAAAACAACACAAAATGCTCAAATAGAATGCTTATTACTGAAGATACGACTTAAGGAATTTTCTAGGAAATTCAAATTCAGAATGTAACTATAACTTGAGTAAGAAAGCTTTGGAAACCAAGCTTTAGAATTTCAGATTTTGTACAGTTTACAACTTTGTATGGAAAACAATTGTTGCTGTACGCTCCAATGTTTGGTTTTTTATTTCAACTGACCTATAAAAATGATTTCATCAAGCTTCGTTTTGTTTGGAGCTCGCTCAGTTTCAAAAGAAATAGGGCTACGAACAGCGACGAGATGCTTTTTCTCAAAACAAATGCTTGAGAAAAAACAAGGAAAAAAAATGAAAAAGGCCAAAGCAAATAAAAACATTGTTAGGAGTGACAGTGAAGTTCGGGGACCATTTCTCAGATGGTTATTTTGTACTGCACCAACATGTTTCAAAAACGAGGCAAACCGACCTCGTGTTTGGTTTAGTCAGAACTAAGTTGAGGCTCAGGCTTATTGATTCACTAGTCCATTCGATGCTTGAAGTTGTATTTCTAATGGCAACGTTGATTTCAGTTTTTCCATAGCTGCAACTCTTCACAATTCTTTATTGTCAGCTGAAGTTACTCTTTGGTTACACATTGAGCCATATAGAAGTAACTAGAGTATTCAAATGTAAGAAGTCTTTTCCTGCCGAAAGTACTATGCTAACACGAAGTACTATGACTTGTTGGGTGCGCACGTTTCGTTTTTTGCAATGTTTTTTACCAATATTCAGTAAACTGTATTAACCGTTTTGGACCTGAAATCGTGGACAGTCGATGCTGGGTTTTTCATCCTCATCTCCCTAGCTCAATGTTGCTATTACCCTACAAATGGGCGTAAACCCCCGCTTGGATTTGGGGGGGGGGGAGGTAGATATGGAAATATATATGTCATATATTTGAGTGATTTTTGCAACAGCTATGCCGAAGATTGTAGATTTCAAGTATAGAAAAGAAGAGTCTCTTTGCTAATACTCTACTTTTATTTCAGATTCACCTTTCCATGGCCTTTTTCCCGAAGTCGTTCATGGAGATTTAGCGTTATCCAAATGTTTGCTCGGATATTTACTCGCAGGTGTGTATTCCTTTACAAAAAGTTATTTAAGCGCGTAGAAAATCGAGTTTTCATTAGTTAAAATGCGTTTAGATGCAGCGAGAAGATTTTGTTGCAATAGTTTGTGACACGGAAGAGCTAGGCATTTTCTTCAGCTCTCGCGTTCTATTCTAATCACAACTGAATTATCAGCAAATGTCACAGCCATGGTTAACTGTAGAGACTGGGCGTGAGTATATCATTAGGACATTTGATGACCACGTATAAAAGAGGTATTTGCTATACTTTTTCGTAAATACAGAGAGTATAAACAAGTTCATTCTTATTAATATAGATACAGTGTGCAGATTCACAATAGAAAGCAAATGACTGAAGCTTCAAGAAGCTCAAGCTTTAAGCGGTTATCAGTTTAAGCACTTTTAAAAATTGCCAAGGGTTCTTTGCTACCATAATCTTCAAAACTAATTACACTTTATGAATAAAACCTCTTAATGGTTAACTTGCTACAGTGTTGATGTGGTCTTCTTCTCTAGGAACAGACGGATTTACAATTGTTTGCCACGGTTAAAATAGTATACAGATGCCAATCTGCTTTGAGAGGAATGAAATATCTGACAAGAGAATAAAAATATGCCCCATTTATATAACAGGTAATTTGTAATGTTTTCAGTTTTATCACTTCATTTAAGCTCTTTTTCTTTTCCAGCGCTAGACGTCTTTTTTTCGTTAAAGCTTTTAGGCACCCGATAGGCCTGCTTTGGTTTGAATCTTCTGTCTATACTTTGTATTGCGCCACAGAAAATTTGACTCGTGCCCTGTATTTCCTACGGCAAACCACTTGATCTTCTTTCTATAATACACTTCATTGAACGCAGTCCTCCCATTGGGAAATAAGATAATATAAGGAGAAAATCCGAACGAGGAAGGAAGAAGGATAAGCGGCGCTGTGAGTTTGCAGAGTAGCAGGAAATAATGTCGCGACTTACTTTTCGTAGCTGTTTGATTCATTGATAGAATAGGGTGGTATTTGATCGCTGCTTTGTTAATCTATTACAGCTAGGTTAAGTTTCTGCCAATAAAGGTATAAATTCAGTTAAGACAAGGATTTTTTTTACAACGAAACATATGAGATCTCTGTTGATTCTAAAGGATGGATCAGTATATGAGCATTTTCTTTATCATTTTGTTAGAAGTCACATCGAGATCGTTTTTGTTCGTCTTTAGCATGCACAAACCAACCCATCTTGCCCTTAGATTACTTAGCTATCTGATTTTTTCAGTTATTTGACTTTCCCGGGCTCGAACACTGCAATACCTTTACTTATATTTTCTTGCTGACTGCTATAGTAGAGATTACTTTTACAATTCCTACTACGCTATCTCACAAAGCACCCTCTGATACTGTTCTTTAGGCGATGACTTGTAATACTCTACCACCCCTAACATATGTCTGTGTATACTTCAAATCTAATTTACTACCATATAAGCCTTTAGAGCAAAGGCCCATAAACATCACTAGCAATTCCGTGTCTGTAGGTCAGTAATGAATAATTTTTCTGCGCTGTGCTTCTCGCGAATCGTCAAAAAAACCCGTAGTCCCAAAGCTGTCCTGAAACATCCGAATTTATAACTTCAAAATTTAATTTACATTTCAACAAATGGTACTTGGCAAAATCAGCCCCTTGTGAGCCTACAAACTTGCGATTCAACAGTTTGAGCTTTTGATATATCTTTTCCTTCTTATTTTCTGATATTTTTTTTTTATTTCTGTAGTTTCTTATTCTTAATTCTTTCATCACTCCAGAGACCTTTTTGAAAGCACGTTTCGTCTTTTCCAAACCACCTATTTAGCAGACGTTGAATGTTCCTTCTCAGAGTTTTTATCAAAACAAATGTCCCTTTAGATCTCTACTATTTTTCTTTGTCACAAAATTTTCTCTCTATTTGATTCCTTTTTTCTTTAAAGCCTCGTTTTCCCCTTTTTCCTTTCATGAATACCAGTCAGTGTCCTTTTAACCAATCATCTATCGACAATCAGAGCCACAGGTACAGCGAAAGGTTTATCAAAGTCTTTTAATAGCAACAAGTAGCTACTCTTATAAATCATTTCTTTTATGGTAGCCAATTTTTAATGTACTAATCTCAAAGTTATTTTAGTAAGCCTCAAAATACATAATCGTATTTGATCATAGATCTTTGAACGTTTTTCCTATAGTTAATCGTATTTTTTACCACAAGTCACATCATACTCTTCAACATAAACCGATTGTAGAAAATACGCCCCTCTTTTTTACGTGTAACAGCTACGAGGATCAATGATCTCATAATAACAAAAAAAGGAGAGGTTGCAATGAATCTGTTATCGAAGTTTGAAATGCCTAAGATTCTTTTGGCTCGGGTTCCAAGGGAAGTCGTTAACAGCTCATATTTTTTTATTCACCCATATAAGACCATTTCGATTTGCCATGCCCATTTTTATATATTCCCAATTCAATTTTCAAAGTGAAATCGTACATTTAGAGGACGCTTAGGGAGCCCATACTTGGGAATAATACTAGGCCAAAAGACCACAGAAGTCTTAAGAAAGACGGAGTCATTGTCTGAAAGAATTACTGTTAAATTATTTCTCTATCAGGGACAAACGTTTCGGCAAATCGAGATCGATTAATTTGAATAGAACTGTTCTTTTCGCTGTTAAAACGGGAAACACGTCCTTCTTATTCAAGTTTGTGGAAATTTTTTCTCTATTATATGACTTTAATTCTTTCATCATTTGACTTAAATCCAAAGAAAAGGAATGAAACAGCACACTTTAATTCTCTTATTATGAATTAACTGTGATACGTGTTTCATAATTAGCGTTTTTCAAAGTGGATTGAATGTATATGGTCATATCTAAGAGATAGGATCTTTGCTTATCCATTGCCAGCCCAGGTGTTATAGGACCCTGAAAAGCAAATGACTTTTTAATCTCATCACTTTGAATAATGGAAACGGTCAGGTGTTTTATTGCCGAAACAAAAAGGCTTTTCTACTGATTTCTGAATCAACATGGAAATTAATTAAGGAAAAGCAGTTATTTGACCCCTGGACGAACTCCATTCAATGTCAAAAACTGCTAATCGCTTAGCGACGTTTTGTTGGGTGTGTCTGTGTGGAGAGAGTTTCGGAGAGAAAGAGGGGTGCAAACACAGGCCGCTCTCTGTACATGACCCATGACTGTGTGACTGAACTTGAGCAGGCTTCTGCAAAAGAGATGATCAAATTTAACTTTCCAGCATGTCAAATTGCTTGTCAACCTAAAACGCTGATTATCACCGAAGACATTTCACTGAAATCAAGGATAAAAAACTGATGTTTTTATTTCTTTTATCTGCTGAATTTTTAGAGAGACATTCATTGTTTACTGGTAGAAAGTCTAATGACAGATTAATTTAAATTTAAGAGCAATCAGCTTATGGATTAAATTACATTTTAGCAATGATATGTAGCTTCAACGTTTCGGAGAAATCGGGGATTAAAAGTCACATGTATGGCGCAATAGATATACACACTTTCAACTTGTAATTGCAGACAAACCCAATCAAAATATTAGCAAAGAACAATTAAATATCCTTAGCCACGATGCACAAGCTGGAAATATGCTTACAGCATTGTTACTCTTATACATATTCTATTGAAGGGGAACAAAAAACTGTGTTTAAACGTCGTTCACTTCCAATTAGAATAGCGGTCTTATGTATTCTCTCAAAATCTCCACGAGGCCCTCTTGTTCATCTATGTCGACACGAGGGCATATCTGTACATGTGCACACCTTTCCATGTTGTTTTGGCTTTTGAAGGCGTGCTAAATTATATCTCGAAGGTGCACTCGTGTTGAACAAGGAAAAGAGCAATTGCTCTTTATTGTTCTCGCCTTTGCTGACTTAAAAAGGGTAGTTGTTTTCATTTTTGGATTGTTCTTCTCTATAATAGCCTCCTGTGGCCACTGGGAGATTCGTGGGAATGTGCAACTAACTCTTCTCAAGGCGGCAAACCAGTTTCTAGTAGATATATCCATATTTTAGCGTACTTTCCACGTGCCCCAAATGAAGCCACTTGCTCTGTTCATTTGCTAACAGCCTCGTAACAAGAGCAGTCAGGCCTAGCTCTTTGCTTTCTCTCTTTCATACTCTGCCTCGGTGTCATTCAAGTAATAATTACGTCATCAATATTGAAAGGCAAAATTGGTTTTTGATAACATTATGTTGGTTATTGTTTGTGTAATTTTTTTCATTTGTGCCTTTGAGCTATCAAATCGTTATCAGTTTGACTGTGTTGCTTTGTCAACCATTGACCACATTTCCAATAGACAAGATAAAGCTTAAAGTTGATGAGGGTTTTCAATATAATTTCCAATCAAGTTTGAAATTTGAATGCTTTAGATATTTAAAACTGTTTATTTCTCACAACACCCAAAGTTGAAACATTACATCCTTGAGTAGATTTAATATTATTTGATTATATCGAGACATAAAAGCCTAAGATTAATAGACAAGTTTCTGATTCATGATTGCATTAAAGACTTTACCTTCATCGGTTTCCAGTTCCATTAGCAACAAAAATGATTTCAGTTCTAAGATATTATCAAGCAAGATATTTTTTCTGGTTATCATCTAATATTGTAGAAATATTAGCACCTTGTATCCTTTAAACATGAGGTACTATTTATTTCAGATGGTTATTGCAGGCTCCTCCTAATTTGGCTGATATTGAAAATAATTAAGGAAAGAGGTTTAGTTCTAATCTTATTCTTATAGATCATGAAACCCATCAGTCATATAAATTACATTTTTTTCTGACATATCTTTCAAAATGTTTCAAAGTCAAATTTAGATTCTATCGTTTTACTATTGAATATCTTTATTTATCTTCCTTTGATAACCAAACATGTCGTGTGCCATAATATTTTGTTATCATTTTGAATAAAAAAGATAGCTTTCTAAGACATCACAATTTGCGACAAAGCTATGTAATATATTGAGATAAAAATAATCACGTTAGTCTCTGACAAACGACACCATGGCAACAAGCAAAAACATCTTTTGTTGTGAAAAATTACTTGTGTAAATAATTTCGTATAATTAAAATTGTTTAACTTAAACATTCCTTTGTCAATTCGTGCATGTAGCAAAACATTTTTGTTCTTTATTCAAAGTTCGTACAATCTCTAGCTATACTCAAGTTAATTAAAACAACTAATTTAAATTACCAACGCTAAATATAATTCGAATCAAATACAACCGATTTTTGCATACGTATTCCTTGCAAAGATCACATGTACAATTGGACACTGAAAATTCTGAGAATTTTTCTTTGAATATTTGTATAGTTTGGGAGTATTTGATTTCGTTTGAAACTAAGTTTCATATTTGGCTACATCTGTACGATATGTTGCTAACAAAATTTTATCGCTTTGCATAACAATTATTAAAAGCTTCTACAGTATCTAAAATTCTTGTTTTTTTTTCGTTCAAAAATTATTTTGTGCACAGTAGTGTATCGTATTAATTTACAGTTATTTGTTATGCGTGTTGTGCAGCCTGGACTTAAAATGACTCATAATAAAGTATACCCTTCTCATGATATGCATACCTTTGATAGAATTTAAATGCTATTTGATTCATTAATTTAAATTAACACACTGGCTGAATCCTTTTGTTAAAGTATAAATGAAGTCAAAAAATCAAAAGCAATTTTCTAAGAAATTCCTTTTGATGATGCACATTTTATAGAAAGTTTGAATTCCTTAAAGAAAGTTAAATGAAGATATTTTCTATGTTTATCTATGGTAAGTAACGCTATTACACGATAGGTCTAAACTAACACTACTTCATGCGCACAAATTTCAATAGAATTGTTTCTCATTCAGTTTCGCAAACATAGAACAGTAATTGTCTTCCAAAAGTTTCAAAATTTTATGTTAATTAAAAATACTGTTTTGTATCTGATCTGATAGCAGTGTAGTTGAAATTCAAATTTTTTTTAAGTTTTAATAGAATAATGCAAATACATAAAAGTTGTTTGTGTTAAAGTAAATTTGTATTTAAATTTCTAATCTGAAGGTACATAAAGGAAAGGATAGTTAAAATAAACTGCTGTTACCGTTTTTCAGCCACCCAAATAGCAGACCTTGAATGTTCCATCTCAGAGTTTTTATCTTATTTATAGGGAAATTTTAGTGCCTAGTTTGGAGTTTATCCTTTATTGATTATGTTAAATTTTTTTTATTTAGTCTTTGCTAATTGATTATTACTATTTAAAAAACAAAATATTTAGTCTTTTATAAGAAATCAAGATATTTTTTAAGAATTATTCATCTAAAGATAACCGCAACAAGATTTTATATTTATTCATTTCTGTTATTTATTCATTTCTAGCTACAGGATTAATGTATATCTTATACTTTATATATTAATATTAACATATAATATATCTTAGACTGATAAATTAAGGAAATGCTGATGAGAGTTTTCGCTAAAACAATAAAGTTATCTGTTTAATTAACAAGTATTTCTCATCATGTCTCAAATTTATTATATTTTGATGCCCTTT
Organism: Rhopilema esculentum; assembly: GCF_057945365.1. Classification (NCBI taxonomy): domain Eukaryota; kingdom Metazoa; phylum Cnidaria; class Scyphozoa; order Rhizostomeae; family Rhizostomatidae; genus Rhopilema; species Rhopilema esculentum. The sequence continues at coordinate 2,785,332 of NC_142816.1, read as the reverse complement.
TTTTACATATTGTTTTGAAAATTTCAAATACAACATTTTCAGAATTTTAAAATAAAAGAAATAAGGCTATAAAATCATTCTAAATTGTCCTAAAACTGATCAACAGTTTTATTTTTAGGAATCATGAAGAAGCACTGTAATACAAAAACTATTTTATATTTGCAAATTGATTTTTTAATTATATCCAATATTTTTTGGTAGATTTTCGTAAAATAAATTTTAAACTCGTTATGTTTCAATGGCCAACTAGTAACTAAAAGCTGCCATTCTAGATTCAATTTTTTTCCACAAAACCTAACAAAATTTTTTTACGGAACTTTTATTGGAATTCTTTTCAAAAAAAAGTTACAAAAATTTAAGGGAATTTTGCTTAAGATTTGATAAAATAGGAAATAGGCTACATATTTTCTTTTAAAAAATGTTTGCTAAAAGGGTAATTTTATACAAGGTTATTGTTGCGATTTAATTATTTTCTCTAAAATAAACACGTTAAAAAAATATTGTTTTTTGAAAACTTATCTCGTTTTCTATTGTGTTGATCTGAATTTTGTCTGTTTTGTGCGTCTGTTTACTTCTCATTTCTCGGTCCTTTCATAAATGCCGTATGAAAGATTAGCCTTATATTTCTTACTCTCATTTAGGGAACAAGGGAACAAGTATGCAACAATTAGTACCCAAACCGGGCCTAGTTGAAATTTCTTCTTTAGTGGTCATGTTAAATGATCTATTTATTGGCCTTCTCGGTTCATGTTTAATGATCTATTTGTTCATTAGATGTTAAATGTTGTCATGTTAAATGATCTATTTATTCGCCCTCTCGGTTCCACCGGGGTTTTTATATGTGAGAGTTTTAGCCTATCGTAGCAGTGCTCGAGTAGACAAAATATTTAGTCTTTTTTAAGCATCAAGGGTCCAATTTACCTTGGAGCAGGTAATGATTTTTTTAGTTTCTTCCACACACGGTGCAAGGCCACTTGACGCTACAAATGGGCAATTTTTTGCGCTCTTAGTCAAGTCAGTCCTACCCCATTTTAGTAATGCCAACTTTTTGGCAATGTTCAGAAAATGCCCTAACCTTCCTTCGAATGAAATTTGCCCTAAACGTACACGCCTTCCTCAAACTTTTCCTTATCTCTTCTGTACAAATATTCCTTAGAAATAGAATTGAAGCACAATCATACATTGTTGGTAGTTATGCATTGGTATTCTTCAAAACTACTGCGTTGTAGGATGATTCTCCTCCGTCTCACAACCGTAGAGCCAGAATATTTTCTGCACTCTACTTTTTCTGTTTGAATTTTATCTCTTTTTGGCATCTGAAATTTGCATGAACAAAGTTACGCTAGTCGATGGAAGATGGAATGCTCTTTTTCTTCTACTCATTCGGATTGCTTGTTATGGTTGTTAAACAGGTCAAATAATTTAAGAGGCATTGAACCCTTTGATTTAAATTTTTGTATATTTTCTTGGGAACTAAGAGATACAATTTTTCAAGAAAGACTTGCAAAGATTTGCGTCATTTTTATTAGCTACTACATCAAAATAACATGTCTGAAATATGTAGCTAATTGCCTCGATAATGCTTAAACATTCCCAACATTGAGCACGTGTTGTATTTCTTTATGTCCGACTGCATGAAAAAATGTTGAGTCGTGCGATGCCTCAATTGGATCATGAATCTTGGAAGCGTCGCATCTCTGAAAAAAAGCTAGAAAAAAATATTAAAACTGAGTTTTTAATCACACCAAAAAGGCTTTAATTGTGTTTTCTTAATCAGATTTGCGAAAAAAATCTACTTGGAAATATTTGGGCCTACTGTGGCACACATTAATCTGGCATTTTTACGAAAAACGCCAGCAAGACATTTTATTTCAACTTTCTAAATTTTAAGAAAGGTTTAGGATATTGCAAAGTTCACTTTAGTTCTTTCAGCACGCAAAGAAGACACCAACAATTAGTATACTTTGGCTTTATTTCAATAGAGAAATCGTTGTTTGGATGATTCAGCTTTCGATCAGAAAAGCCATATTTCTCAAGTATTTTTTGTTTTTCTATCCTTTATTCAATCGGATTTCTTCTTCTTGATAATAGCATTTCTCATACAAAATGGTTCTGCCAGTGACTAGTGCTAAACCTACCCTAAGCATTCTATTAAAGTGAGGAACTCCAAATTCCTATAATTTCGATATGTAGCAATATTTTTTCGTTGTTTTTGAATTTTAAGACACACAGTTTGCGATTAATCATAAAGTTCTGTCTTCATTTTCGTTGAAAGTAATCTTTTTCTATACAAAATCACTCTTTCTTTAAAAATAAATTGCTCTTTCAAGTAATATCTTTCTAACTGTTAAGCCTTTTTTTTTCGTCGAGTTAATTTCTATAGCTGTAATTATGAAGCATTTTATCAATTTGATCATTCTGAATAAGAAACAGATAATTTTCATATATGACATTCAATTTTTCTAAGTAATGAGAAATTTAGAATATTTCATTGCTAATTACATTATTTTCAATACTAAAATTCACCTTTCGTCTCATTTGTTTCAAATGTTTATATAAACTTTTCAATGCTTGTTATTGTGTTTAGATTAATGTTACATTGACAGATTGATTGTTGAATTGTTGAATTTTCAAGCAATCGTTGTCTCTTACTAGTTTAAATGCATATTAGTTTTCAGGCTAGTGTGTTTTTCAACTTAGATTTCTTACAAATGCAAGGCCAACGTCATTAGCGATTGTCCTTCCTTGCATTTGAAAGAAATGACATATCCTAAGAAATGTTAGTCAAATGCTTTTAAGAGTTCAAGATTTGAAGTGCAATGCAATCAATGATACTTTATCAACAAATTTAAACTCTTACATATCTGTTTATTACTTCATTTATCAACCTATTGGTGTATTGATTTATTCACTTATTTCTTAATTTATTTATTCATTTATTTCTTATGTTATTTTTTTAATTAAATTTTTCATTGATTGTTTTTTATTGATTATTTGTTTTGATTATTTATTTATTTTTTTGTATATGTCATTTGCAAATTTTTTTATTATATATCAGTTCATTTATTCTTTGTAAATTTATTAATTTTATATTTTCATTCATGTACTTGTTTTCTTTCTGCATTTTTTATTGATTTTTTGTTTTAATTATTTATTTATTTATTTGTATATGTCATTTGCGAATTTTTTTTATTACATATTAGTTCATTTATTCTTTGTAAATTTTTTATTTTTATATTTTCATTCATGTGCTTGTTTTCTTTCTGCATTCATTAATTTATTTCATTCAATTGCTAGCATAATTTTTGACCAATTTTCTAATGTTTTATACTCAGAAGATTATCAGACGAAAGGCCTTAATCTAATGCCTGCCAAAAGTCTTGCAATACTAACATCAGTTTTCAAGGTCAATTTCAACCACCCTTCCTCTCTCCCTTTAGACGCTGTTGGTTGACGAGTAATCAAAGAAGAAGCTATAATAAATATTTGGGTTGTATGATTTTTTTTAACTATCAACTTTGTTCTGGGTGTAAAGGTTGGAAGTGATAGCATTCGGGATGAGAAATGAAAAACTGGTGGGTATTCCAAGTACTTTTGTCAGGCACAATCTGTGGTAAAATGTTTGCTTTTTTAAAACCACCGTTATAAGACATGGTAAAAATTTTGTTGCAACTCAAGCAAACAATGGTATCAGGATTACACAAAAAAGGTGCTGATAATATATGTTTTCTTCAAATTCTACTTAACTTAAGGCTAAAGTTGACTTACCTCAATTGCATAAGCAGGTGGATGCTCATATGACATGTTACCAGGGGTGTTGCCTTTCACTGCCCATCCAAAGCCATTCAGTCTGCCATCGTTGTACAAGAGGAAAACCGGTAAGAAATCTTCGTACTTCATATATGATGTAACATTGTACCAATAATGCGTGCCTATGTAGGGATGGCAATAGTGAATTAAGGATGATTCTGATTTATTTTGGAATTAATCTCGTTACATTTACTTTGATGAAGCCTAGTATGCTGAGGCGAAATATTAGTATAAATGTAATTTATTTTAAAAGTCTATTTTTTTAACATTAGATTCTAGTCGTCATTTTGCATTTTTCTAGTCTATTGCCTTGTATCATATCATTTCTAACTGCAAGATTAAGAGAATGTAGCGGACAGCCTATTCTGCGTTTCTTCCATCTTATTATTTAGGTTTCCTAAATGTACCGTTGTAGGTGAGTATTATTGCAAGAATCGAAAAACTTTGTGTTGTATTTTAGATCTATAAATAGATAGGCAAATTCCAAAATTTGCCAGAAAGAGAGTTCTTAAGTGTGACGACACAATAATACTTTCTTAGAGTGTTTACCTTTTACCACATAGCCTGATTAATTCATGAAATCTCAGCAAAATTGGTTGTAATGTGACTAGTTAGAAGACTGTTTTAGTTTGATGTTTGACTTGATGAAGCCAACATTTGAATTTTGCTAACAAATTGGTGTTATTTTGGCATCTTTAAATCAAGACAAAATTCCAAAAAAGAAGTCTGTGCGCATATAACGAAATCTCAGCCAGTTTAAAACACACTTGACTGGTTTGAAACAAGTTTAAAAAAATTGTGATGGTGCTCTTACAGGTTATGCAGTCCAATTTCAAAAATTGTATAAATATATATATCTATATAAATTGAATCTACATTTACTAAACTAGCACAGTAAACTTGAGAAATCTTCAGCTCAGATGTCACATAGCCTCAAACAATTTTTGACCAAAGTCTGGAATTTTGCTATAATTATTTTGATAATTGTATGCTTGCTAACGTTAAATTGGGTCACCGTCTATTAACCCTTTGTAAAAACATTTAGTGCAAACAATTTGCATCGGATTTCATCCTTGGTTTTTTAACACTGCTGTACATATTATTATGGTATTTAATCATTTTTCCTATCTCGATTTTTTATTTTTGTTTTTCAATTGTAACTTACCCATTCCATTAAAACAATGGCCAATGACCCAATTTGTGTTCTTCAAATTCTGCTGAAGCAATGGTACTTTGAGCACGTGATTCTTATTGGATCCGACTTGGATGTAAAGCGAATTGCCAATGCAGTGTCTTTCTGAAGGCGCCTTGTCCCAGCATATGTTTTCTGGCTGAGTGAAGTAAGCTGTTAAATGGTACCTCGTATTCTCTTCTTGGAACATTTCCTTGTAGTGTTTTGGAACCTCGATTGTATTTGGAAACTGCATGAAATAAGCATCAAGATAGCTAACATCGCCAAGCCATACTGCCAAAAGTTCCTTTTTTCTCGGAGCTGACACACTTTTTTTCGAATTATAACTTCTCATTACAATGTATACCCAAACATATATAAAATTATTGGCAATGTGATGAAGGCCTATCGCAAAATGAAGTGGTAAATTAAATCTTCCATGACAATTTTTTAAAGTTTTGGCAATAAATGCCGTCATTTCAGCCACTTCACAACTAAATATTATTTCTCTTGTACCAAAAATCAGCAGTACACAAAAGTCCTGACAGTAACTAACAAACTTTCACAAAAATTTGTCTAATGTCCCAATAGAAACTTTAAAAAGGTTGGGAAAGCTAGATATTAGAACCATCTTTGTTTCTTCAAAAGCTTTATTTTAGATATTGGCATTCTGTTTTTTGTTTATATGTGAAAAAGTTAGCTTTTTTCAGCATTTTTGTGAGTTTTCAAGTTTATACCATATATTTTAGCAGTTTTTATTGAACTTTAGCGTTAACGAAACTGAGATGTTTTGGTTTACTATAGAAATTGTCATTCAAATCATACAAAATGTTTGCAAAATCTTAACAAAATCATACGAAAATCTTACCCAGGTTTACTTCCTGTCTATTTGCTTTACTGTAATCAACCTTTATCAATCAATCAATCAATCAATCAATCAATCAATCAATCAATCAATCATACCAATCAATCAATCAATCAATCAATCAATCAATCAATCAATCAATGTTTTGGCTTACTATAGAATACTCTGTCTCGAATTCCTTTTTGGTCTTCCAAAATGATTCTTTAAGAAAGAGCAAGGCTTGTTGACCGTACTGTAAGATCTGGAAATTCTACATTTGCTGGTCAGTTTCTTTAAAGTGCCATATGTTGCTAGATAGTGCCAGTGGCTTAGGTGTTTCAAAGTAGGTAGACGTTCTGGCAAACATGTGAATTGTTTTTTTATGAAAATTAAATAAAATGACCAGAGGTTCAAAAATTCTTAAAATGTTAACATGATGTCCGTTGAGGTATCTTATCAACAAAATCCAATTTTTAGTATTTGTCTCTACGTTTTTCTTTTTTTTATATCTCAGCTTTTACTAGCATCATAGATATGAGAAATGCTGACGTATCCAGCAAATTAGTACAAACCACCGACTGAATTCCAGCCAATTTGTTGTTTTCGCCAAAAAGAATGTATGGCATTTCTGATCCTGGAAGCTCCCAACGTTTGCCAACGAAATAAGAATGATCTACAAAACAAAAATTGTTCTAAGCAAAAAAATTGTGATTGCTAATTAAATGGAAGAGACTGCATGACAGCGACTTTTTTTAGATTTATGAAATTTTGTGAGAAACAATGTAAGTTTTATGTTTCGCTTCTTTTTAATCTAGTACGAGGTTGGTTAAGTGGGGATGGATCAAATGTGCTTTTAAAAGATGTGAACTGGTAATTCATACCTAGATCATACCAAAGCTGGAATCTATTTTTATCTTATCAAATTGTCATTCAAATCATACAAAATTTTTGCAAATTCTTAACAAAATCATACGAAAATCTTACCCAGGTTTACTTCCTGTCTATTTGGTTTACTGTAATCAACCTTTATCAATCAATCAATCAATCAATCAATCAATCATACCAATCAATCAATCAATCAATCAATCAATCAATCAATCAATCAATCAATCAATCAATCAATCAATCAATCATAATCATTTCTAAAAAGCCAGGAAGACCCAATTCATTACCTTTACAAGACCTTGCATCTTTCTTTACCCATCCTTGCTCTACTGCTTGTTCGATTGTTATTGGAAGGTTCATCCGATTTGGAAATTTGACTAGAACATATCAAAACAGTGGTACTTCAGTGAATTGTCGAGATCCTTCGTTTATCTATTATTTTCTTTTTCATTATTTCTATTGTATTTCTTGTAGATCTGCAAACTTGAAATTAAGAGAAAATGTAAGGGATCCAGAAACAGGGAACTACATGTAAACATCATGAGTAGCTTGGTGTATGAAAAAATCTGTACATAAGTAAACATTGAGAGGTCTCTCATCTCTAATGTAGGTTTTCAAGTTTTCAATTCTCTGCTAGAGCTTAATTTCGTGTTAAATGTTTATGAAATGGGTCAGTGTTGTGGCCAGTGCCAGCTTAGCTCAGAAAATTGCATTTACGTTGGCGTTCAAAAAAGTTGTTTCGCTTTAATCGTATGTATGCACAAAGGGGTTCATTTGCCTATTTTCTGTAAGTGAATTGACGAGGTTGTGCTAGTGTAGAAAAGAATTTGAGAAAATTTAATTCGAGAGTAATTTTAATGAGGGACAAGATCTGACAAGACCAGGGCAGGACTCGAACCCTCTACCAATAACAATGTACGTCGTTGCTCTTCACTGAGAAATTTTACGTACAAGGTTACCAGTCCTGGTCATCCATTATCTGGGGCAAAAAGGCATCGACTTTGGTCAATTCTTTTTAACGGGTTGTGCAGAGCATGACTGGTAAAAGAAATTTTATCCATGCAGAGTCACATTGCTTTTGTTTAAATTTAAGTACAAATTAATTGCTTGTAAAATTTCCACTATGATAAAGTAAGTAATGGGGTTGATTTAAAAGGCCCTTTCCTTGCCTTGCAGTTGAACAAGGTTGACTCGTTTTAAGTATTTTGTTAAAGAATCAGTTGAAGCGAATGCTGTTAGAAATATTTACACAAAAAAGAATACTGAGTTTAGATCGCAGTATTTGAGGATTTGGCAGGTCCTCTTTAAGCTTTGTTGGTTTGTCTCGAAGTCGCAGAACTAAAATTATGCAGATGGCTCAGTGGTTAGAGTCGCTGACAACAGTTCCAAGGGTATGTGGTTTGAGTACCTGATATGATTTTAAATTTTCCCTGAGGAGTTTGGAGAGTCTCCAGCCCTCTGTTATTCCATGCGTTGAACTCATAAGGTGTGGTCACATCGCGAGGATGAACCAGGACACTGCTCGATAAGTCCAGCTTCTCAGTGTCGTGAAATTTACTTTTCGAAAACTTTCCAGTATCAAAAATAAACAGAGACCTCATTAACACTTGTCACTTAACTGCTTTTTTCTCTTGGAACAAGATACGAATTCAAAATTTACTAACTCTGAAACGTACCTGACAAGGCATCCCAATCATTTATACCTAAAATGAGAAAAAAACCAAATGTTTTTGGATCCAAACAATCAACATGTAAGCAGTAGAGGTTTTTATGCCAATAAGAAAACTAGTGGGAAAGTTTTTCTTGCAATGTTATTCAACAAGGCCAGGAATACATAGCCCTAAAGCCATACCAGTAACTTTCAATATCTGAAGGGCTTTTTGCTCTCTGAAAAGGAGTTTAATCGTTTGTGAAATTCGCCCAGAAGATGGAAAGCCACTTTTCTGGACGCACAAATATGATCCCAATGATGACGTCATAAAATTTAAATTAAATTTCCTGAAGTTGAAAAATATTATCTTAAAGGGAATGAACGGATACAAAAATAGGCGAAACTACACATCTATTGATAGGCGACCAATCATGATAAAATTTCCCCTTGTCAAACACTGTATCCAGATTTGTTCTATGATATAGCTTAATGCCATTTCAAATTGAATAGAGTTTGAAGTTATTTTTAGAAAAATGGGAGAAATGTCCGTTGATTCTCTTTAAGGAACACCATAAATACCACTAAATGTATGAAATGAATTAAATCTGCTCAAAGCTGTTTCAGGTATGGCGAAACAAGCACAGGATTCTTCCACATCAAACCAGTGTACATGAAACCACTGCGTTCTAAATCTTATGAACCAAGCCAAAACAACTGTAACCCATGTGCAAAACTCGCAACCTTTACTAACTGACCATATTTTAGAATATATTTAGCTGATATTAAAGTTTTACACCGTGTCTCTTTGACAGTGTGGTCAAAATTCTATGAAATCAAAAAATCTCGTTAACCTATGCAATGTTAATTGGCGATGTTAATTTGTTTTTAGTCGTAGAATCTTTCATTATAATTCACCGAAATTCCAGTAAAGAGAGCTTTCTCTCTTCGAAAACGTTCTGCAAATCGCAGAAAAGCACTCACTATCAAACAAAGAGGCACAATAAAAGTGATTTCCTTTTCCATGGTACCGTGCTATTTTTGTTGCTTTCTTCAATCTTCTATAGAAAGTGGTGAAGGTTTTAACATAGACAGGTATGATATGAGCGTTCCTTTCTTTCGTTTTGCAGGGCAAGCAAAGTTCTGTTAGCTGCAATCGTTTACTATTATCGCAAAAGTGTTGTGAATCAGCTCCGTTTCTCGTGAACGGAGTTTTCCTTCTGCCTTTCATCTATTTTATTACACTGGCTTCGCTATGGATGGAAAAGCATCGTCGTTATCACATAGCTTAATTGAAGCATTGTTGCGTATCACGTTTGTCGCTTGCTACCTATTAACACAGTCGCTAAGCAAGGGCGTCATTTTAAAGTGCTATGAGATAAGCGCACTTTATCCGTAACGAAATGCTTGCTGACATTATCTTACCTTTGCATTTGTGTTTTTAAGCAGCAGTAAAGCTACTTTTTACTAACTCTGTCATTGGAGCTGTTTGAGCGCTATTATGAATTGAAAATGTTTGACACAAAGGTCAAGGCACCAGTGAGTCCAATACATGCTTAGAGGAAATGCCTGTTAGAGAGAACACGTGTCCTGGGCAACTTCATGATAAGGTAGATTCGCCATTTCCTATCTTTGCGGCTTATCGCTTCCGAATATGACTATGGGTACAATTTGCTGCTTTTGGACAAAAGACGAACGTCTAGACAAACAAGACAAGTGCTGAACATTGTATGAACATGAAGATGGCACGAAAAAGAGGAAATGTATCACCCTTCAAAGTTATAACGTCAGACAAAATAAAACAACAAAAACAAACTAACCAATCAAACGCGTCTTTCTTTATCTCACGTTACTTTCGATCCACACCTTGATATAAATTTCCGCTTACCTTCGGTCATTGTCCGACGTCAATATTCTGAAGATTGTCAGACGAAATGAACTTCAGTAATCAATGCTATGTTCCCGCTATTTCGTGGTATCTTTTGCGGTACCAAAAACTTTTTTTCTTTAAGAACAGTTCTTTCAATTATTGCTAATTCTAGCTATTTTTATCACAGTTATTCGTTAATTATGTAACACAAAAAGAAAAAAAATGTGCAATCGCGGCTTCCTTGATTAAGGAAAGTTGAAGTGTAGCTTTTCATAGATACTGGAATAGCCAACAATAGAATCTTGAAAAAGCCAATCAAACAACACGTTTTGTGCTTATAATTATGCTTCTATAAATAATGCGTTTTATGCTTTTATATAATTTATGTAAAACTATAAAATGACAACAGTTGAGGACAACAGCTATGCTGGAATAAGGGGAACCAAACATAGTAGTTTAATTTGAAAAAACCTTTCATTTCTATCGTTGTTATGAAAATACGTTAGCTGGGTTTGACAAGGATGTATTCTAGGTACACTTATGTTGGAAAGTGCCATGACTGAAAAGTTGACGTTTGCAGGTTCGAATCAAAGTTCGACTTTTGGTCTAGACGTTCATCTTTTGTCCAAAAGCAGAAAATTGTAAGATATATAGGAACAAAGCAATACGACGACGATAATCCAATGTCACGAGATAAAATTTTCAAGATAAATTAAATTTAAAGAATATACTAATATTTCGCCCCGGCATACAGGGCTTTATCTTTCATAACAACACTCATTGCAAGATTCACAGAATCCGGCGGACAGCCTATCCTGCGGTTCTTCCTTCTCATACAGAAAATTGTACCCATACTTGTACGTGCGTTGGCGATAAGCTGCAAAGATATGAATCGGCGAATCAACCTTATCATGAAGTTGCCCAGGACACGTGTTCTCTCTAACAGGCATTTCCTCTAAGCATGTATTGGACTCATTGGTGCCTTGACGTCTGTATCAAACAATTTCAATTCATAATAGCTCCCAAATCATGCATTTTGGTTGGTAAAAAAAGAGAGAACATCAATCGAGTTATGGTATACAAATCATTGACGATTTTTTTTTCATTGCTTCAGATCCAATGTATCTATTCTAAATAACCACCCTCTTAAATTCTTGTTACCTATGGAAACTTGAATTAAATGACAAATCTTATACGTACAACGGTTTGCTTGACTGCTTCCCCCAACTGTTTCTGTTATCGCAACCATAAAGACGATGATTGCACCCAGCGCCATCTTGCTAGCTTGCCTTCTGCTGTATAATCAACCTGCACTCTGATCTTATACTGTAGCATCAACAAAAAGATTAGTACTTCTTTTATAAACACCAGATATCAAGTAATTTTGGTGGTCTAGCCGGGGGTGCTGCCTTTATGCATCAAGAACCGTCTGAGATATTTAGGGCATAGACAAGTGCAAACTAACCCTAGGAATTGAAGAGGGTTAAAAGCAGAAGCGGACTGGCCCACCGGGACACCGGGAAATTTCCCGGTGCGCCCTCTGCCCCAAGTTATTTTTTTCAAAAACAAGAAAACTTTCAAAATGCAACTAATTTTCGCAGAGAACTAAAATTGACTACAATCATCAATTGCCCAAAGTACGTTTGCATCAAAAGTTTAGCTTCACCTTTAAGTTGAGCAATATTAAGATTGATAGCAAAGTTTCCCAATCTGCCAATTCTGCAAGATTTTCTGAAAACCTTGTAAAGAACATATTTTGCTTTGAAAATGACTTTGATAAAAGAAATTTTCTTAAACATACTAGAAGCTTTTTTGTCTGAAACTCCTCAGAGTATAAAACGTCTTGTAATTTGGTTAACTTGTTATTTTTTCAAGCAAGTGCACAATATTTGAATTAATTCAATTTCTGTTGAGGGGGTAGTAGGGATTTTCACTAGTTAACTAGCAGACTATTTGCCAATTGACTGATGACTAATAATTTTGTGAAACCAATGACTTCTGACTAACAATATTAGTTTTTTGACTTATGGCTGATGCAAATTAATCCTAGTGCCTGATATCCAATAACTGACGGCTCGCGCTTTGAAAAAAAATTAGCTGAGCACTACCATGTGTTCTTTCTAGTCAGAATGGCTGTAACTGGATAAAACTATCGATGTGTTGGCTATTGGGTACGTTCACATATTATGTAATCAAAGATGGGGAGGGGGGATTTACATAAACTTTATGGCTATTACGGTCTACCTAAATCTTCTGGGCTACCTAAACCTCCCCAATTTTTTTGGTTCAAAGACCCACCTTTACACGCATATTAACACTGTTGGGATGATTTTTCACTAACTAATGGAGTTATTGTCAAGCATCTTAATAAGGAGGGGAACTACCCCAGTAATGCTTTTGTCATTCCTGTTTCCCTCTGTATTGATAGGTATTCATAGTAACACTTTTTCTGGCCATTTGGGGGTAAAACGGACGTTATCACGAGCCAGAAGCCGATTTTACTGGCCTCGAATGACCATCCAAATTAAGGAATTCATTGTCTCACACAAGTCTCACACAACAGCTTATCACCCCCTATGTGATGGTGTCGTAGAGAGACAAAATCGTACATTACAAGACATGCTCTCTACTTTTGTGTCTAAGCACAAGGACGACCGGGACCTGTGGGTTAATCTGGCCGTTTTCGCATATAACACAAGTCGCCACGATTCCATCGGTTTCAGTCCCTATGATCTTGTATTTTGGAGAGTTGCTAGAACACCAGTTGAGGTTGATCTAGGTTTGCCAGTAAAAAATCCAGCTATTCAGTAGATCTACCCAACATGAAACAGGCCCTCCTCAATCTACCTGGGTACCCCTGCGTGTAGGCCAGTTTGTCTGGCTGCATCACCCCCAAGACATGGAAATTCGGAAAACGCTGGGTAGGCTCATACATAATTTTAGAAAGAACTGGGGTCAATTATAAAATTAAGTCTAAATATGGTAACATGCTGTTGTTCACCACAACAATGTTAAGTCTTGCTCTGTACCTTTTACAGAAGGTGAACCCACTTACCCGGTCAAGGAACTGCCAGGTATTGAGTTTTTACCTGGGAGTGTTGAAAACAACACAGAAAATGTTGGAGAGCCAGAAGAAAACCGTGACCTTCAGCTTTTCCGTCGTCCAGCCCATTTAAGGTAAGCGTATACTAATTGTTATTGTTGTCCGCTAATAGCTTATGTATATAACCACATGCTAAAGGTCTCTAAACAGCTTTTTTATTAACACATTTTCTCTCTCTTGCTACAAACCCTCTCTCTCTCTCTCTCTCTCTCTCTCTCTCTCTCTCTCTCTCTCTCTCTCTCTCTCTCTCTCTCTCTCTCTCTCTCTCTCTCTCTCTCTCTCTCTCTGTGTTGAAGCCAAATACGCAACGTTGTGTTTACAAGTATCACCATTCTCGTCAGAAACTCTGTTTTTTTCTTTATTTTACTTCGATGATTTGACTATCATTAAGACTTGCCTATACAAATTTACTAAGGAATCTAAGGAATGCATCGTTGCAATGTATCTTCTGAAGCATCAAAACTTTTGATTGACTAAATTCGATGGGGAATCGGCTGTAGCGTTTCTTTTTTTCACAAATCAAGATTTTTCGCCAAAGTGTTTATTTTTTATTTATTTTTATTTATCTAGTTTAATGGCGATGCAAAATGGAGGCCTTCTTTCAGACCAACAGGTGTAGATTTTAAAGGTAAAATCTTTTAGGAAAGGATATCACAACGATGTCTTTTAGGGGTTTTCCTGGTGCCTTTTTGTTCTCTTTCCATGGTTTCAAATAAATTGTATTGTGATTAATATATTAAAACTCTGAAAATTCTTGAGCGCTTCCTACTTCTACTTTGAAAATTTGAAAGATATCTATTCAGTAGTCGAGTCAATAGACACTTCTTGTTAAAAATCGAGTATATTTTGTGAGACTGCGAGATGGCAAAGGTGACTGGCAAATTCATGGTTATAACTAATTGTAACCAATAGCTATAATTGACCGTTTATCCGAATAATATAATTTAGCTGTTTTAAGTGCTAAATTATTTAAGTAAAAGGCACAAATAAAACAGAGTTTTCAAACTTCATTTCAGATTCCCATAACTAAGTATAAAGTTTTAAGAAGAAAAAAATCAATGAGTTCTAGAAAATCTTTAACCCCAAAAATTTGTGCAAGTGTAGCTGGAATAGCTACTTTGAAGGAACACTTGCTGTGTTGATCCTCTTGTCGTTGCTGTTGCTACGCAGTCCGGCATGCTCTTTGATTGGAAGGCAAACTGAAAAAATTGTGTGTTGTTAATTTTGTCATTCTATGATAAATATTTATGAAAAAAATTAAATTCATTGGCATAAATGTTGAGGATAACATTCATTGGCATAAAAGTTCCTGTGCTTTCATTAGAACGAGAGTGTTTATTTTTTTAAAGACAAGCAAACAGAAATTCTTAAATAGAACCCTTACAAAAAGCAATGTAGTGCTTGAGCCAGGGGCCTCAGGTGGGGGGTGTGTGTGGGGGTGTAGGGGGTTGTTAGTTGATGCCTAAAATTGGCAAGCTTCAACTGTTGCTATTGTTTTCGCAACATTTTGCGCAAGAGTCCCCTTGTCATTCTGATGGCGCTAAACCACTGCTTACATATACTGTTGCTTGTGTAGCTGATAGTATCCTTCAAACTGCTAAAATTTGTTAACAGATTTTGATAACAGATTAAGTCTACGAGGTAAATATGATATTGATATTTAAAGAAAATGAATGAAAAAAAAGTAAAGTAAGACTCCAATTAGTAGAAGATTGACTCACAGAGGCCCATCTTGGGTCGGGATGATCAAATTTAGGATCATCAAAGTAGCCCTTCAATGTCCAGCCAAATCCATTCAGCTTTCCTTTGTTTGAATATGTTAGGAAAACGGGGAAGAACTTCTCGCAGTCCATTTTCTTGGATATATCGTACCAAAAAAAGTGACCTAAAATAAAGAAAGATAGTTTGTGTTCCGTTTCTGATAGAAGTTCATGATAGAAGATATGTAGAGGATTTGAATGACAAGTAGATAAATGTTGATTACGATTTGACTCTTTGAACCACCATACGATGCATCCTCCTTTTTCTGAACCTCGTTTATCCGAACCTCGTTTATCCGAACCTACAATATTTTCATTTTAAAGAACACTAAGCTCATCTCTTATCAAATTCGAGGTCCAAATTTAATGCAGTAAGTTTCGAAAGTGATTCTATCTGTGAGATCAACGCATGTGTGTGTCAGTTATTATCTGAGCCCTATACACAAAATTCTTTTTTTATTTACATGCTTTTCCTACCTACTATAGAACGCAAATATCTTGCAAATCGACATAATCTATCCAATTCCATTCGTTATGCCACGAAAATTATTGTAAACTGAAATGATATTTTGAATCATTTAAATGTTTTGCTTTTGTTTATATCTTACCAATATCTTATCCTCGATCATACGAACTTCCGGCTTATCCAAACCGTTATTCTGACATTTCATACCATGCTCTTCGGATAAACGAGGATGCAATATGCTACTCTCTGCTTCCTAAGTTGGGGCGGGCTATTTTTTTAAAGAATCACCTAATTCATTTAAATTCATTATAACTTTTTCAGTGATATGATATTTCGAGTAGAGAACTAAAGTAAAATTAAAGAATATTGAAAGGGTAAAAAACATATATAAATTAACAAATAATTAAAAGATACAGAAATTAAAAGGAAATTCGATAATGATCATATTTAAAACTAAAAATGTGGGACTCAAGAAACGAAATCACTGCGAAAATGAAAAGACGTTTTCATAATGGGTGTCTTCTTAAAAATTTCAAAGCCTTGCCTTTAGCCATTTATCTATGATGTTGCTGCAGCTGGTCTGGGTTTTCCAAATGCAAACTTTAAAATGTTTAAAAAAGATCATGCAGGAAGGCAATATCTTTGAATTATTTTTCTTGGGGAGCGGCTACGGGAAAGGCTTACTTCTCCTTTGAAAGTTCTATCGATACGAATCCGTATAAAAAAGACGTTTCTTTCTTGAACTTTCTTTCTTGAAGTCTTTTCTTTCTTGTTTTGTTTTTAATCTCTTTCGCAGCAATAAATAGTCAGAATTTCCCCATACTTAATCGATTTGTAGATTTGTATTTTTGTTATTTTTGTTGACGATTTGCAGCAATTTACATGCTATAGAGAAACATGTTCATACTATCTCTACCCTTACGTATTTTATTCCTGCAAATTCTACTGTCTAATACCATGCTACACTCACCATAATTTGTAATACATTTTCCCTCTACCCACATTGTTGATTTGAGATCGTCTTTATTAATCGGGACTTTCATCGTCTTCTCCCAGGTCTCACCAACTTGAATAAAAAATTTGTCACCAATACCTCCGTCACTACGTTTAGGGGCGTTGCATATGGTACTTGGGTCTTGGAAGTACACAGTCAGATGGTATCGGCCATTTTCTATTGGCAGCATGTATTTCCTCTTCTCAACCATGGGTACAGATGTTGGTACCTAGTAAAATAAGAGCTTTTTATTAGACGAATAATGCAACAAATGTACTCATGCTTATTTTATTATACGCTTATTATAATAATTCGGACATATTATCATATAAGAGACAAAACAAGTTCCTTTCTTTGTTATATCTAGAAGTTTTTTATCTAGTTTTTCAATTGCAGGACGTAATATAGTGGAACAAATTTTCATGTGCACTTTGAACAAAGAAGCATAAACCTACGCTTTGGTGGGTAGAACAGGACTGATTTTAGTTCATCTTGCCCTCCTATTGCACACAGCGTAAAAATCACTCACAGCAATCGCTATACAACATCAAGCACTTTTATAACAGACCAGTATCCAGTAATCACCGATTCATCCGTTTATTGCATGGATGAATTTATTTGTGAGGCTAGTGCTAGTGTGTCTGTGCCTACATGAACCTATGCAGGGGTGTCTATTAGGGACTGTGCACTCCTAAACTAAACAGTTAACACCTATCGTTTGAAGCTCTCAAACAGGCACCTCGCACCATTCTAAAAGTGGGTGGGCTGGAAAGGGCCCTTTTTAGAAAATATTTGCTTATTTCCACTTATAGTTTATAAACTCTCCAATTCAGAGAAAATATCAATTACTATAAAATTGATTTAACAAGATAAGACACCAAGAAAATTAGCGAAAAAGGGTTCCTAGCGAAGACGAACTGTTAGTTCTTGGGATCTATAAGAGTAAACTTTCCAAAGTTGCGTTAGATTTAACTTTCTAAAAATTTATAACCTATCATTACAAAAAAGTAGGGGGCTATAGCCCCTGCCAGCCCAATGGCTGCGCGGTGTCTGCTCTCTAATATCCATTTTGAAAAGAGAACCACAAAACCTATCGGGAAACATTATATTTTAGGGTAAACCTAAAAATGCATTCAAATCTGAATCGCCAACAAAGTTTTGAACTTGAATTTTGAGGTTTTAAGGAACAAATATTTCTTATAAAAATTTGTTTCAATCAAATCAAAACCTGTTAGTTCGAATGTTTAGAATTTTTTCCTTATCCCCGAATAAGCATCGGTTGAGTTCAGTTGAAACTAACTTTTCTTCTTTCCGTCTTACTTATCATCTTTTTGAAACTAATTAAACTTCAAATAGTTTGTGATCGAAAAATACAATCGAACTTTTATAATAAACTCAAATAAACTCAACCATTTTATATGTTGATATGCCTATCGTACATTGGGATTGTCAGTGGGATTATTAATATTGATGTGATTAATCAATAGCTCTATATTGATAAACGAATGCATTACCGCTACTTGCATCCCAGCGATGTGACCATTGGAGTCAAACAGCAACATTGTGCCATACTCAGATTCATATCGATAACGATTCCCTCTAAAAAGCTTGTGCCCTGTAAATATCAATAACATAGCAATGTTTATAGGATTTGCGAGTTAAAGTCACGTTGACAGCAGTCTTTGAACAGGTGATCACTGCGGAGGAGTATTCTTTTATTTTGATGTAGAGTTTTGCAACCCTCGCATATAACCGAGGCTAATTTTACCATTGTTTGTCGGGGTTATAGGTCCTCACGTTGCGGGCATTATTGAGAGCTGTATGTTTCTAATCTAATCTTCACAGCAAATTAAATCACATAGAAGTTACCATGGTACCTTTACAATTTTCTATTATAGTAACCCTGTGACCTGGTATGGCCTTTATGCTGGTGATGTTATCGTGAAGAAAAAAGTGCTTTTTTGAACAAACGGCAACTGTTAAAGCTATTACTGAAGAATTTTCCTGAAGGAGCATGTCTGGTTCTTGCGTCAACAAATGCAGGCTGTTGGTCATTTCATGTACAATCATAACCGTAGTTCATGAAAAGGCTTATCACGACCATGCCTACTTTTGGTAACTATTTTGTTACTATTTGTTACTAATTGTATCCTCTTGTCTCTCTTTTGTTTTGGAGTAAATTCACCACTTTTAAAAAGGGTTTTCTCCAATGTGATTATCTTCAAATTCAAATAAAAAAGTGATATTTGTTTAAACCGGTAGGTGGGATTTACGAGGGTTGCTTTGGACAGATCAGGGTAGATGTGCATAATTGCCGCCTTTTTAAAATATAATGTGTGAGAAGGAAGAACCGCAGGATAGGCTGTCCACCGGATTCTGTGAATATTGCAATGAGTATAATAAACATACGAGGATAATTTGTTTCTGAATTTTATCCTTGTATTTCTAAAATCTGTCTGTTCTACTGATATTACTGAACATTTATCATAGTAACACACTCAATGCATATTATTCTACATACCGTTTTTAGCATTATTCCTTATGAAAAATTACTTACAGAGTAATTCAATCTATTTTAGGACAACAACGCTTCTAATCTATGTCACAATGTAAAGTCAAAAATATCAAAACCATAAGAAAGATATATTTAATTACCATCGCATTTTTTATTGTCAGTCTTCCGCCATGATTTCTTTTTAGCTGCGTCTACCGTGATTGGCAATTTCTGGCTGCCTCCAAACAAGCCAGGAAGCTTGACTTACAAGGTAAATAAAACATTTTTAAAGTGACAGAAAAGACTTAATTTCAAATTTATCAAGAGGAATATGACTGGTTTTAGGGCAGCCCTTTTTATATTGAACATGCAGTTGGGATATCGTCACGTGGAATTATGTTAAAGGCAATTAACAGACATGTGGCTTGAGCAATCTGTCAATTAAGTATTATCCAATCAATAGCGTATAATTTGTGTCATGTGAGCTGCGCAAAGAAGTTACGAAACCGTTTGCTGTTGCTCTTGCATTCGTTAGAGTTAGCAAAGGTAGCAATGGCAATTACTCCTCCTCAAACTTTGATTGAAACTTGATCTACCCACGGGCCTCTGACGAAGGGGGGCGGGGGGCCTTGGCTCCCCCCCCACTTATTTGCAAAACAATAGAGTTTTTTCAAAATCTTTTGTCATGGGTGTTAAATTTTCCCTTGGCCCGCCAACGGAGCCCATGTACCCGATTTTTCTAAAAATGAATAAAGATTCACTGGGTAGAGGATGGCAATATGTTTTTCATATAGCTATATGAAATAATGAAAAATAGGAGGATGGGGCACTGAAATAGTAAGAAAAGAGGGTTTATCTTGATGTTAAAAGGATATGATAAAGGTGTCCCAATAATTTTTTGAAAGAAGGTTTTCAAGCGATAGCTTCGGGCTTTTTTAGGAAGGGGATGATTCCTTGGCCTGTCCGCTTTATTTGCGATAATTGTGTAATGTGCATTGCAAATGATTATTATAATAAACATATAAATAACTTACTACTCAGTTGATCCCAAAGTGCCTTTTTTACCTCTGAAATAGAAAGAAAATCGGTTAAACTTGCGTCGAATTCCTATTTTCTTTACTGTTATATTCAAAACATTCCTGACAGTGGCACTAAGTAATCCCTTGGCTTAATGGCCCGGCCAAACAAATAAAACGTCCGTTAAACATTGTAAAACATTTTTGTACCACCATTGTTGGACAATGTTTTATGACCTGGCCAAACGAATCAAACAACTGTCAAAACACTGCTGCACAGCTTCCTACAGTTACTGCGTTGTATTTGTCGAATTTTAACCTACTGAGCTTGCGTGAGTGAAACAAATGTTTTAAGGGGTTGTCGAACAAACGCAGCATTGTTGATCAAACATGAGAACAAAAGATATGTTTTACGAAATGTTTGATGGCAATCAAATTTTGCAAAACATCATAGAACATCGTAAAACATGGTGGTCAAACGAATAAAACATGTTTCATGCAACAAAGTTAGTTAATGTTTTATGCCGTTGTTTTGTTTGTCTAAACTGTCTTGTTTGGAAAAAGATCAACTACTTTTGTCTCTGAAATCCCAGTGCCGTCAGAACGAAATTCATATGGGGGGGGGGGGCTGCCCATTGTTTTCCTTTTCATTCAGTACACTGCTATAAAGGAAACATAATACAGTTTGACAATTATTGGGGGGACTCCAGCCCCCCCAGCCCCCCGGTTCCGACGGGCCTGGAACCTGTCTGTCCTTATAACAGGAAATATGCAAAGTTTATAGTGGTTTGTCTTTTGTTTATAAAACCCTTGAATAAGTTCTGGGATTTATCCCCTCGCCCCAGTTACATTTGAAATTCCTATATTTGTGGAGCTCTATATTTGTGGAGCTCTTTCGGTTTTTGCTTTAACATGTATCTTTACACCGATGTTATACAGAACAACCATAACAAGTTCAGTTCTTTAATGCAACGAATCTTTAATTAGTATCAACTGATATATTTGAAAAATTGAAAATAAAATTTTTGAGAACCTAGAAAATTTCACCTTATAGCTACAATTATTGGTAATGTGTTGTACTTTGTCCTCGAAGTTCGTCATGGAATCGAATTTCATGGAATCATAGAAGATTAAGTGCAAAAGATCAACAATGACCGCAAGCACTCAGTTCAAAAGACCAACAATGACTTTTCAATAGGGCCAGTTCGCATGAGCCCGTGGGATAGCTTTGTCAGATGGAACTATTTTATTTTATAAGAACACGAACTCCAAAATGTGAAGTATTTTTTTCTGCGCAGGGAACACCTGATTTTAATATAATTCAGTCCACAGAATGATCTCTACAGAGAAAATTCTTGACCCTATAATCATGCTTGAGCACAAGTCAGACACTGTAGTTTCCCAAACAATCTTACTTTCTTTGCTTCAGACCTTTTTATGCCCCTTGTTAGCAACCTGCAATTCCTCTTCTTATTAGATCTCGCTTAGCAAATTGAGAATAAACTTAAGATTGTGCTAGCCTGTAGATTTTTAATTCTGGGCATTAATGACTTGAGGGCAAGCAAAAGTTATTTCAAAATATCAGATCAAAATACTGAGATATGAGATAACTCCAGGGCCATTCTGCGGTAATCTATAAGGTGTGGCCCTTAAAATTTTTTCTTGGGGGAGTTCCCTAAGACCCATTTTGGACTTCACAAAGTTTTCAGATTTCATTGAGCAATTCTGAAAAGCTGTGCCTCATATTTTATTAAATGTATTTGCATGCCAGAGCTTTTCAAATCAAATCAAATCTGCCCACAAAATGCACATAGCAAAAGTGGTACATGTTCTCTAATTTAGTTATAGACAGCAACTTTTTTTAACTTGTGATAAACAGATGGTTCTGATGAAATCCCAATTCATCAGTATTTCAAAATTTCAAAGAAAATGTTGTTTAGACCAAGATAGGAAGCAAAGTTTCAAAAAGGGCGGTCCTTAGAAATTTCCAGTACCCAGAAAAATGTGTGTGCCGAGGGGCAAATAACTCTACAAAAATCTCCTCCACCTTTTGTGAAAATCCTATTGTTTCAGCTGAAAATCCCCAGAAATCCTTTTGTTTTTGGGAAAAGCTCGTACGCTTTTTTTGCAAGAGTGAATTGCCCCTCGGTGTGTGCAGCCCTACGTTTTTGTGTGCATTAGACAAGCCTCTGAAAAATCTTGTGTGTGCACAAGCCACACTCTGCAGACTGGGTCGAGGCACCTTACGTTCTCGTCTGTTTTAAAGAAAATATTAAAAACTTTGCTTAAAGGCCCTAATGCGATGGCAGAATACACTTGCATTCCCCATCAGAAATCTTCATAAGACGATAAGATTTTGAAATCAGCCCTTGTCTTAGATATTTTAATCATCCAGATTTAAATTGTTAATTATTAAGGTATTGCCAAATTAAATATATCTAAATTATTCAACACATGAGGTTGCACAAATTATTGGCTACTCGTATTTCTTCCGTGACCATGTTTGCTTTATTTGTCAAAGAAATCGTGACAATTTGATGACAGAAGGCTCTCCCCTTTCGTATCACAGCCCTTGCATTTTTAGTACGGTAATATTGCACAAGAAATTTTGGAATTGTACTCTGACCTTACTGGCATTTTTAACTATTGTTTATTACCTGAATAAATTTCATGTGACAGTTTTTCAGCTCGAACTACTTTAGCTGCTCACCTTTTTTCCTACTGGGCCAAAACTGCGTAGAAAGTTGAACCAAAGTGCATGTAACGAAGAGAAACAGTAAAATCTTGCCCATTTTCACTGCTGTCCCTTTTCGAGGCGACTTCCAAACCTTTGCATGCAGTGTCTTGCAAGATCTTTGATTCCCCTTTAATTTGTTTTTTAATCATGTGAGAAATATCAGGCGATTGGGGCAGCCAATCAGGTTACTCGCTGGTGATCAGATGTTATTACAACTGTCAAAGGGGCTTGGCAGGCTACGGAAAAGGACTTATGAGTTTTCACAGTTGCTCGTCGGTATTCAATGAACAGTTATGAAATAAACTAAAAATACATTCAAATAAAGGAAGCCTTAGATCGTTGTCATTAACAACCATATGATTCTTCACAAGAACATCGTCTTACCAACAATGTTAAATAATAGTAATTGAAGATTCAAAATACGCAATGGATAATTTACATGAGATTGCCAATGAGGTAGCAAAATTAGCTCTCCCATACGAGCCTAATTTTACACCACTTTTTATAACATGAGTTCAGGCTTGCTGGGTTAAGCTTTTTTCGAAAATTTGAGCCTTTATTGCTCTTGCGTGCAGACTTCACTTTCTATTGCGAAGTGGTGCCTGGGCGTAACTAGCCAGCGTACCATACTTTCCATCGCGAAGAAACGAAATAAATATTGCATTTCCCCTTGTTTTCATAGCTCTTTGCGGCTGTTAGATCAATTCGTGTTGCCTTCCCGGTGTCACTATGGTGTCACTGACCTTTTGTTTACTTTCTTTGATGTTTATCACATGGCATGGTAACTAAAGCCATTTTTTATTCCCAACATAAACAATGTTTCAAAGGATTTAAGTGATTAACCTAGGATCAAAATATCGCTACTTGGTTTTAGGAAAAATACAACAGAAGCAAATCTGATATCGTGCATTTATATTTTATCCAAGAAATGACAAAATAAACTAGTTCCGGTTTTCAATATTTCTATGACGTCGGTTTGTCATGTGACATAGATTTTTGTGAGTTGCCAAAATAAGTAGTGAATGTTAAGGCCTGTTTATATGGAGAAAATAATCCTACTTTCCAGCCTGTGAGCTGAGAGGTGAGATCCTACTATCCTATAGGATCCTTTGTGTTTTTCGTTTTGTGTTTAAATGGAACACAAGCCACTTTCGGTTGATCCCACTGCATTATAGTGGGATTTAACTGAGGTGGGATGAATTTCTTCCATATAAACGCTGGGAGGTGGGAAGGTGAGAGAATTAGAGAAAACGGCATAAAAAGAAAGCGAAAATGAAAATATATTCTGTTGTGACTTTCATTATAATTCAATATGCAGTGCTAAACTCTTTGCTCTACTACGTGCAGGGATCTTCTCTAATTATGAACCCTTATTTAATTTGACATCAATGAGTAAGGTGGTAATAATCGAACATCTTTAAAGAAATAGCTGTGTTTTGAACGCTTTTCAGAGTGGCTGGTGTAATGATTCAATGTATTTTCCTCACAAGGTTATATTGTAGTTAAAGCTTAATAACACCCTTTCAACTCCACTTACCCATTTACTGATACATGCGCATCATGACTGTGAGTAGGAATCCTCGATCTATAATCAACATGGAAACATTGATAACTTGAAGAAGGGTGCGAAGTCCTGGTTCAAAACGGTGACAGTGAAATTTTATAGCTAGCAAAAAAGGGCACTAACATTGTAAAAAAGGGTACTCTTCATGCATGTTGCTGGTTCTATTTCAGTGTTTTGCTCTCAACTAAAAGCTCATTTTATATACTCATAAGTTTCATCTGACATCTGGTTTATTTTTTATTCATTAAGTGTTTTATGGGTAGGTTTGCTTTGTATGGGTAGGGAGGGGAGATCTCCCTCGATTAGATAACCTATTTAGAGAGCTCCTACTTAACCAGTCTACCCTATATGCAATCATTTAATGTTTTAACTTGTAGTCCTGTAACGCTTGATGTAGTTTTAATATTGCATTAGCATTCATTTGTATTGTAAGTGCTTAGAATTGTATTTAGGGTGGATTGATAATCAAATGAAACTAGAACTGGTACTTGTCAAGACTTTTTGGGTATGATTACCTCCGGTTCTGCCCCCCCCCCCCCAACTTTTTGCTATTCGTAGTCTTATAAATTCTTACCCCAAAACTCCAGCAATGCTACCGAGGTTTCACTGACAATGAGCTCCATTTTGAATTTTTCGATCATCTCTGTAATATCCAATTTTTGAATTTTTAAATCTTGTTGATTCATATTTTTCATTCTTAGCGAGTCGCCAATTTAATTGAATTGATAATTAACATTTGAAATTGAGTTGGATTACGCACAGGTTGGAGAACTCATTGCTTTAACCAATCATTCGTAATTAGTTTATTACTTTAAATCATTATGACGTCATTAATCATATCTTATGTTATCATCCCCGTACAGCGTTTACTTTCAGTCATGGAAAAGAATATTCGATTAAAGATGTCAGATGGAAAGGAGGTAGCGTTAAGGCAAATAGGAAATTATAAATTCCTTGGCAGAACGCTTGGAAAGGGGAATTTTGCAAGGGTAGAGTTAGCTGAACACAAATTGACAGGAGCAAAGGTAGGGTTTTGTCGCTGTTGTAAACTGGTCATGATTTAGACAGTGAAATTAAAACCGTTAGAAGTCAAATCAAATAAGCACAAACTGGCAACAAAGATAAACAGACATACAGGTTGAGAACTGTGTTTATAGTTGAAATCTAGCTGATTGTCACTAACAACTGGATAGGAAGGTGAATATATATGATAATTATGCGACAAATAATTATGAGAAGGAAGGAATACATTAAGAGAAAAGTCATAAGGGAAGTTAAGTATGCAAGTTCATAACAATGATATTCTATGTTAATACAGATTATTATATTAAGTAAATAAAATTACTTTTATGGACCAAAGATCCGTATTCACAAATTGAAAGTAAATATTTACAAGAAACGATTGTGATATTTGCAAAAATGGAAGTTACATTTTGCAAAATTGGGTGAAAAAATTAAGATTAAGATTAAGACTGATGAATTGTAAACTTAAAGTAATGTATGATAGACAGGTTAAAAAAATTGATAGATAACACCCAGTGTCCAGGAACTGACAATTTACTTAGCGCAATCAATGGAATTCTGTGAGTTGAAATGGGTACTGCCTTTTTCAGAGGCTAGAAACTTTGTTCGTAGCGATATTAAGTATCTTATTGATTTCACAAGAAGTAACAATTGGGGCAATTTGCAAAAGATTATAAGTAAAGTGCAGAATCCAGTTGGTCATTCGGGAAGAAAGTTGGTATTTTTGAGGTACAAAGTTTTTTTGTGAAGACACGTTTTTTTTGCGGTACAAAGTTTGAAGATGTCTTCCTTGGAAAAGCAAACATTTTGCAACATGACTTCAGATTTCGCCTGACGCTCTCTAGTGTATAGAACGTTAGAACAAGGGCCGAATAGGTCAAGAAAGAAAATATTACCCATTTGTGATTCTGTCATCGGGCAACATTTTTTAGGCCTGAGATACGACACCGGATCGGGACCGGATTGGGACCGGATTGATTTTTACTATGGATAGGGGACATCAGTTATGCGGCGCTGAGGCAATCCGAAGCACGTCGAATTGCAAAACCAGAGTGAAAGTCACTCCGCTTTGGAGATGAAGTGAGAATCAATTTGCAGTACTCCGTTCCACATTTTATCACATGTAAACGTTCAATCCAAAGTGATTTTCACCCTGGTGCCTCGCCCCTAAGCAAGCTCTTTCACCCCTCATCATGCTAAAAAATTGTGCACTTTTTCCAGAGAGTAGGCCTATTTCACTATTTCCTCAACTCTCAATCTAGCAGTTTTGGAATTTATCCCCATTAAAACCAAAAGCATTGCTCTTGTTTAAAGGAGTTATTAGTATTTTGCTTGTAGCAGGGATGGGAGGGGCTATACCCCCTTAGCAGTCACTCTGTTACAAAAGGCCCTGTATTGAAATAGTTATGTCGAAGTCTTATTTCGGTAGTCTACAAACTTGGACAAAAATTATGAGACAAACAGATTTACATATTTTACATATATATTTAATTTACCTTGTCTTTCTTTATGTAATCAAACTTTGAAACCACATTTCCGGGCTTTTTCTTTGAAAGGTTGCTATAAAGATAATCAACCTCAAGACAGTGAAAGAGGATTATGTTAAAAGAAACATCCTTCGCGAAGCCATTATCATGAAGAAGGTTCGGCACGATAATGTCATCAAACTTTATGAGACACTAAAATATGATACAATATATTGCTTAGTCACAGAGTTGGTCAAAGGAGGAGACTTGCGCACATATGTTCAACAGCAGAAGACTAAGAGGCTAAGTGAAATGAAAGCGAGGTTGTTTTTTCGCCAACTGTTGTCAGCAGTCAAACATCTTCATGAATCCGGAGTAGTCCACAGGTAGGGCAAAATAAGTGTATAGATGTTTATCTCATTTTGAATTTCGCAATATTTTACAGTAATCTAGCAATATTGATAAGCCAAAGTTTGCTTCCTTGGTCAAACAATAAAATTGGCACAGAGGCAAATCATAAAATAAACACTCTCTCTAAAACTTTGGTACGCTCTTACTTGAAGCAAGACATGGAGGCACCTCATCGTTCCCCTTCGATCAAGTTAGTAAAAGTGATTTTTAGTTTTGAGAATCTATTAAAAAACATTTTGAAAATAATTCCAAGTCTTCTTTCATATATTTGGCCAAGTTATTTTTAATATTCTCATTAAAACTTTATAAAACATGAACAAGTTTACCAAACGATATCACAGGGGGCGTGGATGTCCTGTGGCAATCCTGTGGCAATTTACAATCAATGTATAAGACTGAATTAACTACAATTAGAAAATGAACGAAAAAGTATACAAAGAAACTGTTTCTTAGAAAGAGGATGGAGGAAATATGTTGTTTGTGTCACCAAATTGTTCAAAACGTTTAGAGTTGCAGCGAGAATTGTCTTATTTTACTCGAGTGGTAATTGTCTAATTTTTATCGATTGTTAATTCTTCATGGTCATAGAGGATTATAATTAGCAGATCTTCATTTGAAAGATTCATCAGACCATGGGGCTATTATTTCGCATTTACACTGTTGGGGAAATCACACTTAACTATGTTATAATTATAGCAAAGCAGAAAATAGTGTTCCGTGTCCTCAACACCGTCGTTTATTGTACACAAAGGGCTCAAAGTGTTATTTAAGGCTATTTACGTTTCGTGTTGTTGCCTCGTGTGTCATTTTGTCATGTCTTCTTGTTTACAATCAAAATTACCCCTTTGGTTACATTGAATAGCATGTTCGACAGCTCTTGTCTTAGTTAGTTACATAGTTAAAGATTTGCATTATATATTACTTTATTTTATTTTCAAGAGATTTGAAAATGGACAACATCCTTCTTGATGAAACCAAGACAGTTATAAAAATTGTTGGTATGAATTTTATTGCTCATATTAATTCTAATTTTTCAGTTTAAGTAAAGTAGCGTTTTGTTCTCAGAAAAGATATCATCGAACTAAGTACCTCTTTGACAAAATATTTGGTAAGTTTGCAACAGTTATTTTCAATATGCTAGCAAAATTTAAAATATAGCCAAAACTACGATCAAGCAGAAATGGTACTTTTATCTGACGTAAATGTGACATATGAAGTTCATGTACAAGAATGCACCAGGTTGCAAACTTTCTGTAAATCAATCGCAATGGGATAAAAGTTTTCCTAGTACGTTCCATATAGTTACTCTTTAAGTTCTACTCTTCTATTCTCTCTTAGACGTTTCTCCTTCTATTCTTTTTATTTGATAAAGACTTATGCTCGAAACGTCATACTAAATATTAATTTCTGTACAAAGTCGTCATTTCATTTTATCGAGTCTTGTTCTTTACTCGACGTACAACACACACAACTCCATTGATTTTTAATATTAAAGTTTGAAGGGCTCGATCTGCAAAACACTTGTTGGAGTTGGTTTTTTGCCTTAACCTTTTTTTGTCTTAGTCTGAAATATCTAGACGGAAAGGGACTTTGTCAAAAATACCTATTCATCTAAAAATATTAGCTGTTAGTACTCATTCTTCATCTGAATTTCTTTCTTCCTCTTGTCTTCTTTGGCTTTGAAGCTCATTGTAGGCATGAATAGCTTGTATTTTACATCATTACGAAGTCCTCTTTGTCTACTGTCGCAGAACTGGTACTAAAGTCACTGTAATTTTCCTTTGATTATACAACTATACTCTTCCTACAGATTTCGGCCTGAGCAATTTATTCAATAAGGGTGAGCTGCTTCGAACACATTGTGGATCTCCCGATTATGCAGCGCCTGAGCTTTTCGAGAAGGGGTGCTTTTATGGGCCTTCAGTTGATGTATGGAGCATGTAAGTTCCAAAATGAAAATTCTAATATCTCTCTCTTGTATTAAACATTATTGTAATATTTAAGCATCAGCTTTCTTTTTAAAAGCAATATTGATGTACTGTTTTTTTGTTTAAAGGCTATTGTTCATTTTAAGTCGAATCCCATCCCTGTCACCAAAATCTGACGCATATAGCTCTTTGGATAGAGTTGAGGTATACTCGTTTAGGTCCTCTGTATGTGATAGCTATATATATTGACAACTGAGATGTACTGAATCATAGATACGATATGACATATTAAAGATACATTATAAGAGAGAAGTACTTAAGTAGAGCTTGAATTGAAAAAATTGAAAAATATCTACATACAAATATACTTGAAGATAATATTGCCAGAATATAAACATGAAATATTTGAATGATTGATTGAATTGTCTTAGAAACAAGCAAAATACGCAACTTGAAGTAAGGTCCTAAGATAAACATGTGAAGATATCAACACGTTGTGAGGCTTTTAGGGCTTTGTGATCGCTGATTGGTTAAAAAAGGAACCAATCAATCCACCGTTGTTCGTTCAATTTACTTTCGACCTAAAACGGGACGTACATTTTCGTCTACGTTGAGGACTATCAAAAGTATTTTTTCTGCCTTTTCTGCCATTTTCAAAAGATTTATTGATATTTGGAAATAATAGGATCAATAATATGGTTTTTAAGTGTTGCCGTCATAAAGATATCTCTAAAAAGCTTTTTGGATTGTTCTATATAGCTTAAAAAACTATACCTGGAATTGAGAAAGTCAGTTAAATGTGTAAGAAATTTGCTGAGATGTATGGGCGCAGCTGATGTTATACACTATACCTATCAATTATGGGCGCAGCTGATGTTATACATTTAGGGGAAGGGGAGTTTAAAACAAGTTTCACCCGAATATTGTTGCCTTGTTGAGATAGAAGCCTCAAAAGAGCCTCAAATGCGTTAAACTTATCAGGGGACTGACGCCCCCAGCTCCCATGTATTCTACGCCTTTGCCATTTTTATTTATTATTTTGTTGCTTTCTTTCAAGTTATGTTTTCAAAATCAAAAATTCAAGAAACAGATTTTAATATGACGTCATTTTTTTGTATTAGAAATTATTATTCTAGTTATAAAAGAGCTTTTGTCATCATCCTTATCTACAACTCTCTGTCGATTCTTTTCTCTGACTGATAAACACGTGACTATTTCATGATTATAACCTTTCCAGGGGTGTCGTTCTATACGCAATGGTGATTGGTCACTTGCCGTTTAGGTTAGTTCCTTAGGGTTTATTTAAAGACTCATTGCTAACAGTGAGCCATTGCGCTACGTAAGCATCCCATGATGCATTTTTAGACTGTCTATAATCAATTTTGGTTAATCCGTAGATAATTACTGCCATTGTTTGGATCGTCGCCACGCTCATAAAGGCCCATTGTCAGCAACGAGTCTTTAATTTCGAGCTATCTTTTAAGCTGCGTTTACACGATACCGGATTGCTTTTCATATCGGATTGGTCTCAGCTATCCGATATGAAAAGCATACCGTTTAGACTGTATATACACGATACCGGATTGATATTCATACCGTTTTCATTCTGTTTACACGACAACGTTCCCCTATTCACTGTGCAGCACACTACTTTTGTTTCGATTTTTAGCAATGTAAAATTCTGGTTAATTTCGTTAGTCTACTGAGGAGAGGAAGGTCTTGGGAAAAATTGTCACTTTAGTATAGAATATGAGTGCTGGCCAGTGGCATAGAAGAAAATAATGTAAGCAGAAGGGGAAGGCAGAAGTCGAATTGCAGCCTGAATCGGTAAAGGCATAGGCCAGTGAATGCCTTATCGAGGGAAGGGATTGAAAAGATGTAATGTCGAATGATGACAAGATGAAATAGTTTTGGCGAACTTTACCGAAGGGTGAAGATGTAGAATCCGTTGATGATAATTTCCTTGAGATTCAGAACGAGGTTCTGGAGTGAAAGCGTTTCGGATTCACCCGTTTACACGAGATGAAATGTGGTACGGGACGTATCAGATCACTTTTCATACCACTTTCACAGCGGAGTGATTTCACTCTGCAAAAGTGGTACGAGACGTATCGGATTAATGCGGGGTCGTGTAAACGGGACCCCTATCCGATATAAAAAGTAATCCGATACGTGAGTAATCCGGTATCGTGTAAACGCAGCCTTATTTGCTTGAAAACGACAACAAAAATAAAGCAAAATAAGAAAAATGTTGGTGTTGTTTTTGCATTCGAACTTCTGATTGATTTTATCTTTTGCATTTACTCGGATATTGATTGGACAAATTAACTTTTTTCTTTATTGCTGAATCACTTTATTGCTTATTGCTTCATTGCTAACTATGTTTGATTTCAGGGCGCTGTTAGTTATCCAGTTTCTAGTGATTAGACTAAAGGAAAGGATAGGTCGTTAAATCGTCTCAAAATGTACATCGAAACCAACGAATGTCGTCAACCAATTTTATATTATGCCAGTTGAACTTTTAGTCATGGGCACAATGGTTCTAAACGCCCCCGGGGGTTACTCCCATTAAGGCCTAACAGGGGGGTTCAGTCAAGGTCAATGAGGGCAAAAGCTAAAATGTTAAAAAAATTACCCTGAAAATGGTAGCATAAAGACAGAAATTATGTCATTGGTAGCATCAGTTCTTTGTACGCGCCTGGTCCTTCTTTGAAAAAATTTCTTCGCCATTGACTGTGGTTGATTCGGGAAAGATAAAACCTTGTTCAAGCTAAGGTAAGCCGTTGGGTTATTATCGAAACTGGGTCATTTAGTAGTCTTTTGGTAAGACCTGTAAGACCCTCAAAATGGACTCCCCTGCCAGGCCTTAATGGGAGTCCACCCCTGGGTTAAACGCTTAGGGGAAGATTTAGTATTGATATTGCCCGAGTAATATTGCTGCATTTATATATAAACTGCCCGAATGAAGCCTGAAATGCGATGCATCTCGTTTGATTAGGGAAAACTGCAGCCCTCACAGCCCCTGTGATTCATCCGCATATGCTTTAAGTTCACGATTGGCGTTTCTAGCTTTTGATATCTTGTATTAAATGTTGCATTCACTGCAAACGTCTTCCATGTGATATTTATAGTTTACTTGCACGATTTTAATATGAAAAGCAGTCATATTTTCCAGTCTAACTTTAACCGTCAACATCGTATTTAGAGTAGAAGCATAACCTTAATAGTAAACACGGTTATTACGATAGAGCAAACTTTCACAAAATTTCGAGTGTATAATGATTTTTATAAATATTTACGTGTTGACATCCTTTTAGTACTTTCATATTGCATTTAATTTGCCAATTAAAAACATTTTACATTTCTCGCAAATTCATTTGCTATCATTGCAAAAAAAGTAATTTGTTCAAACAAGAATATTCATATTTTTGCCGAAAACTTTCTCGCTTTCCTTAATATTTTCCCCTCATTCCGTTGCTTAAATAGCATACATGTTGTTGATCATTCGTATTTTGTTTAAAAGTCTGTTTTTTGTGTGCCTAGCACGATGTTTTCTGGATTTGTTGGAAAAGACGAGCTTTATAATCACGCAAAAAAGGGACTGACAATTGCACACGAGAGATATCTTGGCAGGATATCCCCAGGTATTTCTACGCCAAACTCTCGTTCTGTGGATTCCTGTATTTCGAAATTTGAATATAAATAGAAAAGTTATAAACTAAGGTTTGATTTGCTGAAAGTATTTTCTGTGAAGGTAAAGCCGAATGAAAGTCAAAATTGTTCAAGTGACCAGGAACATTGAACAGTAAACAGATTCATCTCTCTTCATACCCTGGGTGCCAGAGCCTCAAGAGTCAAAGGATGAAGAACGGAAACTTTCACTCTCTGAGGCTCTGGCACACAGGGAAGTCTCTTCAAAGCACTCCATGATAGCTTTAAATACAACAGTTTATCATATTGATAATGAATGGCATAAAATTGATAAACCAGAGGACAATAACGGTAATTGTTGAACATTTTTATGTCTTATGATTTAGATTAAGAAAATACAACAATTTCATATTCTTTTAAAGCTCAGTACTTGATAGCAGCACTTCTTGTACCATTGGATAGTAAAAATAACCCTGAACCTAAGTTTGGGTATTCTGTCCTACAACATGCTGTCTTTTAGTGTATTCAAACTTTTATTGCAAATTTGAATGTCACTCGCAGTATAGTTTGCAGGCTACTTCGATCAGTTCTTTGGAGCGCGCGTCTTTGTCTTTTCTTCCTTGCTGCTCCTTCTATTGCCCCCAAGTTCTCTTTGGAGTGTGTTGCTCCATTTTTATCAGTCATCCACGTTACTCTGTCAAACGAAAATATTTGCCACCAGTTTAAGTCGATATAAAATTTCTTCATATCATTCTTTATTTGGCTTTCATCTTTAGCTTTGGGTGTCTAAAACTGAAAAGTAAGAACTAAAACTGAAGAGTTGTCCAATATAAATTTGTTATTTTTAGCACTAACAAAAGAGCCTCAGCTTTCTCGAGCAACCCCCACCCTCCATCTAGCCCCACTCCCCCTTCCTATACATCACTGGGTGTGTTTACCTCTTTTGATGATCTTTCTAATTCATCTCAGTCTCGACTCCAGGGCGACTAGAATCCAAATGTTCTTAAAACTTTTTCCAAGTTTAAAAGATAACTGCCCTTCAGCTGACATTAGATGGCTTGCAGCCTAACCCATTTACGCCAGTCCTTAGATTAACTTATAATGGAATATTAAAGTATTGTATAGATAAAGACCTTTTGAAGTCTTCAGGACTGGTACATGTCTCAATTTTCTCTCCCGCTGTCAACACTGTTGATTTTCTCAGGAAAGTTACTCAGCCTTTGCCCTTATTCTCTAACCCAGTAACCGCAATATATCGAGTTTGAACTTTTGTGGTAACCACAGGCAGATTGAATAGAAGTGAGATTTTTGATGAGACGATTGACATCTTCCAACCATATCCAGTTGCTAAACAAATCCTTATTCTGAATTCGTTACCCTCTAAAAATAAGTTTGAAATGCAATTGGAAGAAGCGCTAAACATTCGGATGCTTATGTTTATAATCACTATTTTCTGTTACAAATGCAAAAATGCCTCTCCTCCTTTCCTCTAAACTTCAATGAAACAATGTTAATTGAAAATTTTGCCAGACCTTTCCAATAACATTACTATAGCTTTAAATTTTCGGCCTAAAATGGAAATTTATGTTGATGCAGTAAACGGTTTATATTGATGCAATTCTCTGGAACAAAAATATATTTTGCTTTCAATAAAACTAGCCTTTAGCACCATAGAGGTGGTTCTGGGGGCCCATCTCTCCTATTAGCCCCTTAGTTTTATCTATGACCATGACAAAAAACCAAAACTCAGATTTTGGGATAGTTGGAGGGTCATGGTAGCCAACCTTCTGATAGAAGATGGTACCTGATGAGGATTAGCACCATAGCAATTATTTAGTACCTTTAGCAACATAGAAACTGACCTATCACCTATGTTTTTTTCACGATGACCAGGTTGCAGACACCTATTAACGAAACTCATACAACCAGACCCAGCCAAAAGAATATCATTTCAAGAGATGGTTCACTACTCTTGGGTTACGGAGGACGGGAAGAATCCACTTGTGAAAATGCCACCAGTCTTGATACCAAAATCAGTTCGAGCAAGGGTATGGTTACATTCGTGATTTATCTTATTTTGAAAGTAGATACCAATTTGCCAGGAACCTTCATATTTTCAATGGTATATTTTGAACTTTCTTTGCAAACCTGTCACGCTGGGAGACCCCAGGCAGTGCTCGCTTCTCGTGGCCTCCCGTCTTTTTTAATTGTTTCCCTGTTTCCAAGGGCATTTCCGTGTAGACACAACATTTTCTCCCTAGATACGAGTTTAGTTACTTGAGATAAAGTCTAGTTAATGGAAAATTTAAGGCTGGAAAGGTCTAGCAGAATTCTAAAAGTCTCTCGTGGCTCTTTTAAGAATTTTCTGACATCTTGATCTATTTTTGTGAGATAGATTCGCATTGTTCTCACGGTTTATGATAATGCACTTTCGGAACATTCTTTAATGAATTGGTCTTGATTAAACAGTCTACAATGACTTTCTTCTTGGCAATACTTTCTGTTAGTTCTTACGAATTCACAAAAAATCAAAAAAAATTTGCCCATATACCCCTGTTTTCTGAAGAAGTTCTCCCTATCGTTGTATTTACATAGGTATAAATCCGAAATACTAATGAAAGCTTAAAAAAGACTTGAGTTTAAAATTGAAAGGCGGGTAGTACAGCAAAAACATGGAATTTTGGTTATAATAATGTTTAAAATTATGATTTAATATTTGTTGTTTGACACTTCATTAAGTGTCTTTCCATATGTTGTATTCAAATTCGTGAATCCAAAAAAACTGCCGAAAGGATAGAAAATAAACCCCAAACAAATTGGCAGTTTGCTCAAGCAGTGAACCAATTGAAAATGCTTATGGGGTCACATGAGCTTTCCCCATAGTAGAGATTGGTAGACAAGCTGTCAAGCATGCTTTGAAGAATTCTTAGGACTACGACTATTTTGCATTGTAACCTAATCAATAGAAAAGCTTTTCTATTGACTATGATTGAAACAAGTACATGCTTTGCCCAAACTTTGGTATAGATATTATCTGTCATTCATTGGTATTTCATGCAAATATCTTCTTCTTTCTGCAGGTGATAGACCGTGTTGCAGTACTTTGTAGCAAAAGCATATCGAATGCTGAAATGCACGTACAGACGTCAAGTCATGATGCTGTGTGTGCTGTTTACAATTTACTATTAGATGATGCAATGAAGATATACAAAACCAAAGTCAAAACCCGTGCTAAACATAGGCCAACTTCCTCTTTAGGCCACCAAATTTCTGACCGCAAAGAAGATGGCAGAATTGTTGAAACTGAAACTCCCAATACGAGGCTGACCTCGATAACGGATGAGGATAGTGGAAAGAAATGTGATTCCAATCATAGTTCTCTTTCAAAACGAGGTACTGACGCT
Organism: Rhopilema esculentum; assembly: GCF_057945365.1. Taxonomy (NCBI): domain Eukaryota; kingdom Metazoa; phylum Cnidaria; class Scyphozoa; order Rhizostomeae; family Rhizostomatidae; genus Rhopilema; species Rhopilema esculentum. The sequence continues at coordinate 2,749,087 of NC_142816.1, read as the reverse complement.
CCCCCGGTTGTAGAAGAGGAACCGATTGAATATAGGGGCAGTAAGTGTCAAATATTTCCAAAAGCTTTTTCGAACACGTTCAGGGGATCTGCATATTTAGTTGGATTTTTGTGTTTAAAAGATTAAGAGAGGACAGTCCTTAGAAGAATTACACCCGAAATCAAGTCTATTTGCTATCTTCTGTTTTGGTGAACTTTAGTTTTGTGAAAAACAACGATTGTTCTGTGAAGAAGTGTATGTATTGTTATCTACCAGTTAGGGTTTTGGAACTGAAAACATTTTAGCAAGAGTTTTATTCTTTACAATTTTGTTCTAAAATTTGTGATACGCTTTCTGTGCTTTGGAATTGAAGTTAATCAATTTCTTAACCAGATAGCCCTTCAACATCGTCAGAAAAGGCAAAAAGTCAGGTTTCTGGGTAAGTTTTGTAAATTGTTAGAAGATTTTGCTTTTTAACAAATTTGGCGTTAAATTTCACTGAAAGAAGAAATATTCATAGCAATGGTGTTGTGATAAACTTCAAAGCTCGAATGATTTCCCAACAGCTTTAGATTGACCTTCACAAAAGATCTGAGTTATGACGTATTATACTCTGATGATCAGTGTCAGACAAAATGCTTTAGTTTCCTATGTACAAAGCTATTTTCAAACTCAGGACCACCAATAGCTGCTTATATGATTTGCTAATTGCCTTCTAAAATGAAATTTAATATTGCCCACGTACTGCATGGCTGCAGTTGAATGAATGCTGCTATTACATACAGTGAAGTATTGTTGCATTTTTCAAACCAATAACCTTGCAATTCTCACGTATTTGAGAAGAACGATTATTGGTTTTCAGCACAAGAGAACTTTCTATGAATTGACTCGGTCGCTCTGAATTCATTTTCAGTTTGAAAATTGTCGAATTTACAGATGCTTTGAAATTAGAAGGAAGGTAGGGAAACATTTGTTCTTTCACCATTTAATGCAACATAACTTTTCAATACGAAGCAACATATTATATTATAGTGTATTTTATAGTATCGAAGAAATAGTGTACTACAAACAAAATATTACAATACAATGCAGTATAAAAAAGAGTACAATACAATACGACACAATATAATACAATACAATAAAATACAATACTATACAATACAATACAATACAATACAATGCAACATAATATAATACAATACAATACAATACAATACAATACAATACAATACAATACAATACAATACAATACAGTAAAATTCAATAGTACCATTTTTGCCACAAGTTTGATGTTGAACCCAATTTTGGAACATTTCAACTTCTTCAATTTGACTATTTGTTGGTTATAGAGAGCTAAAAAACATTGTTTAGGAATTGTTTTATCTTTTTATTCTCAGTTCTGTAAACATTTTAAGAATAATCTATTATAAGTCTATTGTTTCGAAAAGTCATACAAATTAAATCGTCAAATAGGCATACAATATTGTGAAGACGTTTATCAGTCGCCTTTAAGATATTTCTGCCTTCAATCTTATTCCCTCATTTCCAACTGTGTAGTGTCTGGTGTAGTGTTTAGTTTGCATTCCATAAAATTTAGTTTTTACTTCATATTTCTCCATAAATGGTTGCGAATAAATTTATAATTATGCGAATAAATTTATGCAATATGCTAATTTTCTCAAGTTCTTGGGAAAATCGCTAAACACGAAATTGACCTCCTTTGCATAGACCACTCTCCTACTTGGTGATAATGGTCTGTGACGCAGGCTAGAATATGATAGCAACTGATTTTGAAACAATCTTTTTAACCTCTTGATTGAATAATATAAGAAATAACGAATAAATGAGCTGATTATATTTGTGCTTCCTTAATCTATCAAAAGTTTAAATCAGTTTAGAAGCACTCTTGATTATTTGTTGACTTTTCATTATTTTCTTTTAACAGAGACAAGTCCCCAATTATCAGACAGGTGAGATCCATGTTTAGATGTATGGAATATAACTGCTTAGCGAGTTTAATTGATTGTTTCGAATATTTCTTCATCTTTTTCATGATGTTTTATGAAGCACCAGCCCAAACTGTGCAATTGTGTTCTAGTTATTATACTTTATTCAGTTATGACAATTTAGATTTCATATTGAGTAATCTACTAAGTGCTGAAGATGGGTGCCTCAGCGTCAACCTTACAGGGCCGCACCACCGAGGGAGCCGGGATGGCCACCCCCCCCCCACTTTAAAGCGACAGTAAAAGAGGTAAGAAGCCTTGGTCCTCTACTTTTTCAGCCTTCACACCCCACTTTAAAATTAGTTGCGTGGACCCTGTTATATAAAATTCAAGTTTACTGATTTTCAGCCCACCCCAGTGAACAGATACTGGAAAACGTACAAGCCACAAAATGAAGCTCATACCCAAAGCGCCCAATACAAAGAAGTGAAAACTTTTTTGCAATCAGAGGCTGTTGAAACTAGCAAAAAAGATGGGCAAGCAAAGGTAACAGATATATCACGCCAAGAAACAAAACATCAAATATTTTGCGGAGGTATGCCAAACAGTGTAGAGCCGTTTTGCAAAATCACACGATTTCCCGAGGAAGACAAATCCTCGAAAAGACAAAAAGTTGACAGACCGCCTAGCATTCATTCGGCTGACCCAAAACAGATGATTTTTGCTGCTGGGTTTCGAATGACGTCATTAGCTAAAAAAATTGACGCCATTTCGTCAAAAAACGTCTCTAGTTCATTTCATGGGTGCAGCTCAAAAGCCTCTGCCGGGAAGACTAAAGAATCGAGAAGTATCGACAATGCTTGCATTACAAAATATTCCCGTTCTCAGTCTCCATCTGTATCCGGTAGAAGACAGTCTCTGAAGTTAGATTATCGAGAAAGGATGCTTGTGGAGCATCGTAGGATGGGTAAGTCGTTAGAATTGTGTGTGAATGTTTGGTATTCAATGGTTCACCCATTAATCTGAAGGATAATAGATCGAAGGATATGATTTGTACAGCAAGATTATATCTTTACAACATGTGGACATTGAAATTTAACGTTGAATCTTGAACAGCAGCTATTCCTCTCTTTATATTCTTTTTTCTTCAATTTGATTTGTTGGCCAATGCAAGCTTTTTGCTTAATTTCTGAGAACAACTTTTAATCAATTTACTTTTATTTCCCACTACTTACCTAGGAGATGGCAAGATGGTGACTTCTTCAAATGTCTACTCAAAGGCTCGTGCTTCAACAAGTTCCAGTCAGGCTCCAGTAAAAGCTGTAAATCGATATTCGACAAGGAGATCAAGTTTGCCATCTAATATATCGAGCATGAGAAACGAGAAAAGATTTGGAACCGCAATGAGTGAACTTAAAAGGCGCATTTGTGTTGCCCAAAGTAGAAATAGAACGGAGAAGCCGATTGAGTGCAAAACAGAGCGAGACAGAAAAACATCTGAAACAACAAACAAATGCATTTCTGAGAAAAATCACTGTGATGCAGTAGATCGGTAAGATTTGCATTGGCTTTTTTTGGATAATCAGAGCTGCTGAGGCTGCTCACGTTCCTAGCCCAATTTTAAAAAAGTTCCTTCGATCGCCAGTCAAGCATTACTTTTCAACTTGATTTCATATTACTGACATCAGAATGTCCAGTTGCTTTTTATTACGGGGGTTTCCTCTCATGGCAATTCTAAAAGGAAGAAGTTTGAAATGAAATTGCTTCCCTATTGTTTGCTACGCATAAGAAAGTTTACGGTATAATTTACAAAAAACCTAAAAAGTAGATTTATCTTCAATGAGCCCTACTCCCTAGTCTCTATCAAGTAGTTAAAGTAGTAAATCGGTCACATGGTGCCCTCTATGTGAACAGATTAGCAGCCTTTTGATGGCTAAATTGAAAGTGTTCAGAGTGCTTGAAATATGTTACCACCCAAATAGTCCATGATAGTTTTGTCAGTTATTTATTTCTCCTTTCGAATTCTACGTTGATCATTTGCTCAGCTCTCTCTCTATCTCTGTGTTACCTTTCTTCTTGGCATGTACATTGTATAAGATTTCTCGGCTCTTCGCAAACACTTTTTGTTAGATTAATCTCCGTAGAAAATAACTTTGTGTGTCTTTAAAAAGTTGCTGAACAAAGTTTTGGCCAGTTGATTTGAAGTCAATTCAGGTTTGTAACTTCACCAGTTTTGCAAACTCTTTCTTCAATATGCGATAAAGAACCATCTTCTTAATTCATAGTTTCTGCTTATTTGTTGGCATACAAGTCAAATGCTAAGTATCTTTTTATGTTTTTGGTTCAGTCCTTCGAATGAAGGTGAGATTCAAGGATTCTTAGAGACATCCAGCTGTTCTGGGAAACAAAATCTGGTGCCAAAAAACGAAACAACAGTGTTGAAAAATGGCGCAACTGGAGGTATTTGCAAAGAAGATTTTGACAATAGAAAGGATATAAAAGAAACAGAGAGGGTTGTCACACCTCAATGCCAAATGGTATCTTTGTTTGATGACCCACGAAGAGGTTCTGCTGGAATTTTGAAAACACCTTCGCGATGTTCAAGTGCTGATTTTGAAAGAAGAAAACTAAGAGTGACCTTTGAAGATCAAGTGTTTGAAAGTCTGCAGAAAGCAAGCGATGCATTGAAAACGAAAGTATGTTTGTAATTCTAACATCATAATTGTCGCAGCCATCATCATCATTCTCTCTTTTTATGTATCAAAATTTTACGAATTTCATGCGATCATTTTTCAGAATAAAAACTTTCTTTTTCGAATTCCATTATTAAGCATGGATTTGGCACTGGCTGCTGATGTGATCTATTAATTCTTTCTAATATTTCCTGCTACTTTTTTAAAAACTTCATTTATCTAAAGATGACATATACAATATATTATATACACAGCGCTTATTCCGTATGTTTTAGTTTGTACCTATGATTTTCTGTCTGCTTATTTTTATTTTCAATTATATTCATACCAGAAAAGATGGTTCCTTTGCAGAATGACTTTCAATCGTATCAAATCATAAGCCATCTCACATCTGTCTAAGATACGTAAGAAATCGTAGTATGAATTTCGTTTCATTGGAAGGAATATATGTTTGAGGACGGCTCAGTGGTTAGGGTTGTAGACTATGGTTCCATGAATCTGTGGTTCAAGTCCCTGGCATGATGAAAGCTTCACTTACAGTGAGAAGACTCGCGCTCTGTAATTCTAAGTGCAGGAATCACGAGTTGTGATCACTGCTGGATAAGCACAGCTTTGTCTCTCGAGTTCCATCGAGTCGTCATTGAGTCTTGGCGATATTATGCACAGCTTTACAGTGTCCTAAAAACTACTTTCGAATAATAGGAAGTAACAAATACTAAAACAAGAAACTACGTTCAAGGGATTGATATTTAGGCACGATATTGAAAATATTTTATGGAAGAAAATAATGATAAATTATTTAATTAAGTGTTTTGCTCAAACCAATTCTGGGAAAATGCTTTCATTAGCGATGGCAGCAGTACTATTAACATGCAGAATCGTAGACTTTAGTCAGTTGACGCCAACTTAGAACATCCTAGCACCACCGTAGTGCAATCTTAGCCCCAACTAAGAACTACAGCATAAGGCGGTGCGTAGTCTATTTGGTACGTACTTTAAGTCAATAGTATTCTTTATATTTGGAAGCAATCTTCTCTTTCAGGGAACAATTCGATACCAAGCAAAGACAACAAAGACTGATTTTTACAAAATGTCACCTACAAAACCAAAGAATACGTCAAGGTAGCAACTAACACATTTGAATGATAAAAATGTTGTATTTTGGTAAGATAATTTATTGCGTATTTAACTTTGATCTAAAGTTTTTCTTAAGTGAATTTATCTCAAATATCTCTCATTTATCTGCATAGTCCTTTGGCATGAAAGGAAACGAAAATATGGTTCAAGCTATTTAAGGGATGTTTTTAGAGGAATTTTCCTCAGAAAATTCAATAATACTGGGTAAAAGATGATATCTAGAAAAACTAATGGGGAATGCCTTCTGAAAAAACTACTTGTTCAGAAATATGTGTGTTAATGAGATCGGCATTTCTAGAGTTGACAAAAATTAATCAATAACGCTAGCAGACAAAGAACGAGCTCTACGAAAAAAGTGTGACTCATTGGTAGCTTTAAATAATTAATTTTTGAAAGTTAGAAGTGGCGTAGATTTCTACAAATTTCGATAATTTTTGTGATAAGAAGCTAAGACACTACTTGAAATCCACGTTTTTAGCGCAAATTCTTGATCTGTAATGTGCCAGCACATGTTTTTCAACAACGATGTTTTCTACCAGCAAATAGGGACTATTTTACCTACGCTTCCCTCATTTCTGTTATTTCGACGTGATTTTTTAAGTCAAAATAATTTACTTATATTGAAAAATTTGCATGAGCTGGAAAGAACAGCCCGTTTTTAATTGGTTTGGTTTGAAAACTTCGTGGTTTCTCTCTTTTGAATGTGTCATCTGTTAATCCAATTTTTTTTCAAAAGCTCTTAGAGAACTTTATAAGGCTATGCATTATACCTGAGTCTTATAATTTGTGTTACTATTCTATTATCATTTTGTTTGTTATGTAAAATCGATATTGTACCGCCAAAACATAATATCAACTGAAAAATTATATCGATTTTCTTTAGCTCAAGAGCGGTAATCTTTATCTAAAGACATCATAGGACAAACCTGATATGATAAAAAATAATAATTCTTCTTTTACGATGATTTGAGCCAATTCGTGGATGTAAAAAATTCATGTTGAAAAATCCAACTTGAAAAAATCTAAAACTAAAATTATAAATACAGAAATTGAAAAATAAACCTGATCTTCAGGGAGTCGTTCTTGAGAAGGCTTGAACTAATTAACAAGGCTCAGACAGTGATGAAAGTTCCTTAATATTAACTGGAGTATCATTCCAAGCCTTAATACACTTTTACTAATGAAGTCCATATTCGCTTTAGCTTGGGCATAAGGAGATTTCCATAATTCCTCGTTATATAATACGAAAACGAACATATTTGTTAGAACATAATCATAAGTTTTTAGGGCATAATTTGTTTACACTTTTATAGACCATAACACAGCAATAAATCAGAGTAAGATTCTCAACGCCTTATCCATTTATTAGGCCATTGAGGCTATGTTTTCAAAACGTTTAAGTGCTTGAAGTTTGGCTGAAGAAATGCTGCTCAAAACTAAATTTATTTTATTTATTTTATTTATTTTATTTTATTTTATTTTATTTTATTTTATTTTATTTATTTTATTTTATTTTATTTTATTTTATTTTATTTATTTTATTTTATTTTATTTTATTTTATTTTATTTTATTTTATTTTATTTTATTTATTTTATTTTATTTTATTTTATTTTATTTTATTTTAATTTATTTTATTTATTTTATCTTATTTTATTTTATTTAAAATTCTAAATACTATATTTTAACAGAAATCATTACAACACTTTCAAATTAATTCTTTGGCTATTGTAAAATTGTAATACGGGGTTTTTACCGAAGAAATATTCTCTCAATAGGAGAGCTAATCGAGGAAAGAGTCCTCCTTGTTTAGTTGTCACATATACTTGATAATATGGCAAGCGACATGGCCAAAAGATTTAAAAAAAGAAACAAATAGCAAAACGCAACAGTCATGAGATTACTAGTTCGTCTTCCACCGTCGTAGATACTACAAATCTGTAGCGTACAATGCCTGCCAAAAGTCCTTGGAACACCCTGAGATTTCTGTGAATTCGCGTGTCCGATGCTATTTCCATGTCAACAAGGTGGGTGTTGCCCCCTTCCCCCTCATACAATGTTGATTCGCTAGCTGAAAACCATAGCTATGCAAAAATGTATCACTTGTACATGTAGGATTATTCATATTTCCGTGGCACAACATTGTACAAGTGGGGAGGGGATGTTGCAGCTGGTGCACAACGTAAATTATAGCAAATGTTCCAAGACTTTTGGCAGGCATTGTAGGTGACTCTCAAAGATAGTGTGATATACTTCGTATATACATCGCATAACTCTAACTGGGGAAGAATATCATCTCTAAGACCTCATGGAATATTGTTACCATCTCATTTGGTTGACTAGCTGGGGGGGTTAGAAGATATCATTCCCAATAAATTTCCTGAGAATCTTGCTGAAACAAAGCTTTATTACACTTTAGGTTACGAGTTTCAGCAAGCCTCTGCCTTTGGGAGGAGATTAGCCTCGATACATCTTACCTTCCTTATTTAGTAAAACCCCTGTATAAGATGAAAAATTAAAAATCGTATAAAAAGTTCGTTATATCGAGGGTAATTATGACGAAGGGCCTTAACATTTTTTTTAGCAATATCGAGAGTTCGTTATATCCAGGGTTCGTAATACAGAGAGAATTTGTAAGGAGTTTACCGGGAAGTTCGTTATACCGGGAAGCTCGTTATACCGGGAAGTTCGTTATACCGGGAATTCGTTATACCGGGAAGTTCGTTATACCGGGAAGTTCGTTATACCGTTATACCCGGGGTTCGTTATACCGGGATTCAACTGTATCTACATGATAATAGTGAATATAGAGGATATTACTCCGAAGAATAATAACATAAACCGAATGATGATATCAAAAATCCATCTGGTTTGGGATCGATCCCGAAAATTTCGCAGAGAGTTTACACGTGATCGATCCCAAAATATATTGTGTTCACACGGAACGATCCTGGATAGGCTGAAAAAGAAATGGCTTCAAATTTGAAAAGTAGCAACAAGGAGTATCACGATAGAGTAAAAACATAGGTTGGAGTCTGTTTGCCAAATTTATCAAAAAACTCGTGATAAGAAAACTTCCTCCGTCTTGCTTTGCATTTTCTATCTTGTGGGCGAAGAGGGCGCGCAAGATCTAACCAATTGTCAAAGACCGTGCTCAAAGCATCTCAATCTGAAGAATTCATTAGCCTCGTTTCCTATCCGTGCCAATATGGGATCGATCCCATCAATTTCAAGCGTTTACACGAGACAGGATCGATCCCAAACTAGAACGCTCTTGAAGGCGAACCTAAATTAGTACGGATAGTACCCTGGGTCTCAGAGCCTCAGAGAGACAAAAGATGAAGAACGGGGGAAAGGAAATGCGAAGGAGTCTCTCCCTTTTACTATTTCATTCTCCTTCGTAATTCCTTCCCCGTTCTCCATCCTTTGACTCTCTGAGGCTCTGGCACCCATGGTATACGGATAGCTGATCGATCCCGAGCGTAAAAGGAAAGGCTGGTCCATACCAGTTTGGGATCGATCCCGTGTTAAATAACAAAAAGAATTATAAACCATAAGTGCAAAAATTGACAAATTCTTATGGTTTCAAATAATAGAATGCTTGAACTTGCACTATTCCAATGCTACCTCTGGGATGGCCTTACTGTTCCAAACTGTACTGGTTAGACCTTCATTCTGTTGACTTCCTCTACTGAAACTGTCACTTTTGTCTGAAACAGGGAAATTATTTTGAAACTCTTGTTTGGGCCCCTTTCAAGTTAGTCTCTCATTTACAGCACAGCCTCTTGATCTCTCTCATTTTCCATGTTTACCCTTAGCACAAAAACACCTGCTTTGTATTTTAATGTTAAATCTTGAGAATAAAACCTCCTGGAATAATTAGCAGCGAAGTTTTCACTTGGTTAGAATAAAACCAGTCGAGGGTTGAATACGTGCCTTATTATTCGGAAATACTCGATTGAAAAAGCAGCTTAGCAGATGTCAGAGTATACAATCTTCGCCAACCTTATAAATTCTGAGATAACGACATTTTTCTTCCTCAGACGATGTTCAACAGTGCTTGCTGGTGTGTTTGAGTTTTTTTCCTTTTTTTTTAATTTCATTTTCCTTTCTATCTCTTAATGTATAAAAAACGACGAGGGCATCGTTGATATTCAACTATGGCATACCAATGTTTACATAAAAACCTGCCCTAGTAAGATTAAAGAGGAAATTGTCTGCAATTTAAAATGATATGTGCTGGCTCTTGAAGAAAATTCATGTGAGAAAAATTATAACCCTGGGTAAATTTTGCAACGTTACTGCATTTCATGTTTCTCCATAAATTGAGACTTGCTGTAGAATAATGGAATTGAATGCAAAATACAAGTTCGGTGTTACAGTAGAATCCCGTTATAACGTACTCAGTCATTACGTACTTTCGGATATAACGTACTGGTGTGCTTGGTCCCGGCAAAAGATGTGCTTGGTTTAAGTCAATTTTACTTACCCTCGTTACAACATACTTCGGATATAATGTACTTAATACGCTGGTCCCTTAAAGTACGTCATAACCAGATTATACTGTAATATGAAATGAGTGTTGGATGTTAGAAAATTCACATCATGAAATGCACAACAGCAAACAGCAAGGAGAAAGCGGCCTGAGTTTTCAGATTGGAGGCCAGGAGAAAAAATGAGTCTTAAAAATGAGTATTAAATTTTAATTGGAAATCTTGATGATAAGCTCTGGTCCCTTGTAGTGTCCTAGAAACAGAAAACCACGTTTTAAATTAACAACTTGATGCCCTACTGTCACGTCCAGTTCCTGGTAATGCAAGTGTTTTTAAACGCGTACAATTTGTTCCTCTAGATATATATCTATAGAGGTATACGTTCCCAAAGACTATTTTACGTGAAAAATTCACATGTTTATATACGCACAGTGAAGGAAGAATTCGAGATTCAAAGGGGGAATATGACAACATAGCACAAAACTTTCCTTTTGCAAACCAATCCTCCCTTACAGCACGGGTGTTTTTCGGTATGTATTTGATATCAACACAGTCCTTGGGAAAATTTAAATTAAGGGCAACCCTTGACGGTTCAGAATTTCGATTTTCAGTTAAAATATTTGCTTTCTCGTGAAAGTTCATATTATCTGAACTTGTCTAGTTAGCAACAGAGGTTTTAATCAATTGTGCCCATTTCTTGTCGACCTTACAGAGACTGTAAAATCATTAGAGGCACATAAGTTTTGAATATTACTGCTTACTGGTCTGTAGTATTTTGCTCAATGCCGTATTGATTGAACTATACATGCTTCAGTGCGATATTTGAGCTTGGTGTGAAGAAGAAGATAGCTTTAAACTGCAACTACAAAGGATCACAAGGCAACTGTTTAATCATTTCCTCAGTAGGTGTTGCACATTTTTCTAGTCTTTGTGTCAACAAAGATCCAATCTTCGACCAATAACCCTTATTTAGCTCAAACTAACAAACAAAGCTGTTGAAACACAAAGAAGGAATTTAAAATTCTTTAGCCTGTTTGCTCTTTTTGATCTGCTCTTTTTGATCTAGCTTGCCTCGTTGATCAAAATCTTTCGCGCGAAGAGGTTTTCACACAAAGAGATTTTAGTGCGTAAAGGTTTTGCTAATGGCTCAAGCAAGCTGTCATTACGGAGGCTTTTTCAATTTAAGCCTGAACCACACCCTAGTTTACCGCAGTCTCCCATTGCGATAGGTTTTACTTCTACAGAGATAAAAGATGACTTTGAAGAATTTCGAAGTTTGAGGAAGCCATATTTGGTAGCAGGGAGGTAGCAGGAAGGGACACTTTATTCAAGCGAAAGAATCTTTTTCGAAATTTCCAAATAGGGTACTTCTATGAAAATATAATAATAGTAACAATAACTAATGATAGTAAACAAGTTATTTAGAGTTGGTACCCTGGGTGCCAGAGCCTCAGAGAGTCAAAGGATGAAGAACGGTGGAAGGAATTGCGAACCCCTTTCCTCTTCCATTCTCCTTCGCATTTTCTTCTCCCTGTGCTTCATCTTTTGACTCTCTGAGGCTCTGGCACCCAGGTTATAGAGTTGTAGAGTATCTTGCCAGGCACGTGAGACATACGTGACATACAGTTCCGATTCTTTTGCGTGTCCGTATACGTGACACACTGTTCCGATTATTTTGCGTGCCCCCATACATGACATAATGTTTCGATTATTTTCGTGTCCCCATACGTGACATACGGTTCCGATTCTTCTGCGTGTCCGTATACTGTTCCGATTATTTTGCGTGCCCCCATACATGACATAATGTTTTGATTATTTGCCTGTCCCCATACGTGACATACGGTTGCGATTCTTCTGCGTGTCCGCATACGTGACATACGGTTGCGATTCTTTGCGTGTCAGCATACGTGACAAACTGTTCCGATTATTTTGCGTGTTCGCATACGTGACATTCCATTCCGATTCTTCTGCGTGTCCGCATACGTCACATACCGTTCCTATTCTTCTGCGTTGTCGCTAAGAAACCATGTATTTATTGTAGTAATTTTAACTGCAGTGTTGTGCGTTAAAAACTGCACATTGATTAACAAATTTTACTGTAATGTTATTCACCTGCTAGCTGAAGGAAGTGCCAACCGGCTAACCCGATGCAGGTAACTGTATACAACTGAACTGCATATAGAAGCTGCAACTGAATAAAACGTTTAAAACTCTTTCGGGGCATGTGATTCAAATTCTAAAAATAGTTTTTGTGACGTTATCACTTTTGAACTCTAACGTTGAGACTCAGACTTCGAGGGTACAAACTGCTATGTGACAGCGACGTATGCAATTTTTGCCTGGCAAAATTTCAAGTATCATTTGCCATTGACTGTTATATTAAAATGGTTGTCAGCACGTCAACACTAATATGTTGTTACTAACAAAACCTCAATTTTTAGTCTGTTAATCTTGGAAAAAGAACAATATCAACTATTGAACACCGTTTCGGTATTTTCATTCATTTTCGAAAGTAATAAATCAACCTTATCTTTATTCTGATCGAAACTAGGGCTCTACTTGCTATTGATAAATATATTTACAGACAGATGGATTAGGAAAAATAGAAAGTTTGAAGATTTTTTAAAACGCGGTATTTGTTCCCAGAGTTCCCAGTTCCCATAGTAGAGTTCCCAAAGCGATTGAAAGGAAAACTGTCTTGCCTCAACCCAAAGTAAACTGGACAATGTAAAGACATATGGTTGCAGCTTGAATGATAGAAAATGTTTTAGCAAGCTGCGTGGTAAACTAATCTACTAATTCATTAGGCTATATTGTTTTGCCCAAAAGTTTACAAGTCACGAGAAGATTGATTTTCTGACATCCTATTCTTTAAAAAAGGTGTAGGGGAGCAAATTTATTTGTTATGTAGCCAGGGTGCAGCAAATATAATTTTAAATCTTCTCTTTGTTTTGCATACAATATACATACCGCTAATAGCCAACCTCAGAAAATCTCTATTATTGATTTTTATCTTGTTTTGAATCGTTGGCCTAGATTCCTGTTCTATTCATTAGGAAAGCCAATGGTGCATGAAGAATTCTGTTCGCGTTAAGCCTAAACGACGATCTACAACATCTGAACTCACTAGACGTTTTTATCAAAGATATATGACAAGGTGGCATTTCACCGATTACATGTTAGATGCTTTAATACAGACCTTTTTTGGAAGGGCGGTGAGAATAGATAGAGCTAGCTGTTGAATGCTGTTTTTCGGTAAGTTCGAAGTTTCATTGTTATGCTCATTCGATACTGTTGCGCTTATCAACAACATTGAGAGTCCGTACCCTCGAGCTGGCAATTCTTTTGCTTGCAAATCCAATCATATTCAGTTTCTTTTTTTCTAAATCCAGCTAATGATTTGAATATATGCTTGTCTCATATAAAATTAAACAGTTGGTAGAGTTATTTTTGATAAAAGGAATAATCTTCTCGAGCTTGTTTGTCAAACGATGGTACAGTATGTGGCTATTTTGAGTAGACGATGAAAAACATGTTTTTTGATCTTTTTCTTAGCAATAACACGGATAAATCACACTGAGTTAGGTTTAAATTGCAATTCCACATATCCGGAGCTTCGATTAATATATTAATGTGTAACTTACGTTTTTGATAGCAAGCACATGGAATAATCAAACGGGAAGGCATTTTTAAGTAATTTACGTTCTTTAGCATGAATCCAAGACACTGTAAAACACAACTTGTCTTTCAGGAATGTTATCTGAGCCAGATTTTGACTCCAGAAACGCCGTTAGCGAGATCATTTTTAGAGAATCGAAACATCTAAGGTTCCTTATAGAAAACCAGTGGAAAGAAATATCTTTGCAACGCCTGATGTGTTGCGATAATATTTTATCCTTAATTTGTGATAATATTTTATTCATTCTCTCGATTTGATCACAAGGCGAATTGCCTGTATCACTGACAACACTGATGATACAGATAGTTGCTAGTTTTTCATGCCATATTTCTAACAAGAAGGGATTTTTCCTTATAACTGGAACTGATCGATATCAATTGCCCAAACTAAACTCGTACATCTGCCGGCTGACAGAAATGATTAGGTAATGTACACTCTTTTTTTCAAAAGAACCAGTAAATTTAAGTTCAGGCTGACTGTTCTTAATTTTTTCGAAAATCTGAGGCTGGATTGTTTTTAATTTGTTCTTAATCTAATAAGGTGTAAGCAGTGCGAGTGCTAGCTTTTTCGCTCTAGGGAGGTGTTCAGGCCTCATTTGCCAACAAAGTGAGTGAGACAACTTTCATTTGCTGAAAAGTTTGAATATTCGACGAAAAAGCACCCACACATCGCTAAAAATCCTCGATTTTGAGAAAAACGTTGCATTTTGCAAATTGCATTTTGCAGAAGCTCAGCCTCAGCTTGTTTTAAATTTGTTTTTAACATTTGACCAATTTTGAGGCTCGTGTTCTTAAAAAATTGTTCTTATAAAAAAAAGAATGTAATGCCTCTGTACCTCCAAGATGACATCACAACTGCTGTACAGAAAACAAAGCTCTGATCTGTATCAGAGGTTTCTCGCCTGACCTGTGTTATAATAGCATGCATTTTAAAGGATTTTATTTCTATTGTGTAAGTAAATGGAATTAGGAAAGGAATCTTTAAACAAATGGGACGTGTTTTCACCAACTCAAGACTTTCCATATGAAGGTTTCTTAGTTTTAGGTCATCTGGCTAAGCAAACCTCAATAAGACATCTCCAGAAAAGGCAAACCACAAATATTCGAAGTTTCTGCTCTGATTTTACAGTATCTTTGAAATCACTTACAATTTCGATACAACTTACATCATTTATATTTTAACTCTGTTTACAGTAACTTACAATCAAACCTGATTCCAAGTCACGCACAACTTTGAATTATTATCCAACTTACAGTTAGAAATAACTAACATTCAAACCTGACTCAAAGTCACGCACAACTTACAACCATTTCCAACTTACAGTTACACATAACTTACAATCACATCCAACTTAAAGTCACCCACGACTTACAGTCACACCCAACTTACAGCTTGAAGTCACACCAAACTTAAAGTCACACACGACTTACAATCATATCCAACTTACAGTTTTCACACAACTTACAGACAAACCTGACTAGAAGTCATACACAACTTACAATCATATTCAACTTACAATCACACCCAACTTAAAGTCACAAATGACTAACAGACAAATCAACTTAGAATATCACCGAATTAGACTTACCGGCATACAGTCTTTAAAAGACAAATGCCGGAAATTTGCACCACCCTCTCTTTAATATGATGCCCATATCCCGGTTGCTGAAGTATTTATGCCCAAATTAAGGGGAGTGGGAGGATAGGGGTAGAGAGAGCTGGTAAAATTTATTCGTTCTATTCGTCATGTGTATCGCCGCTTCTCTTCACAGCCTCACGACGATTTATTAGACTAGGCAAATATAAATTAACTAATGGTAATATTCAGAATAATTTGTTTTAAGGTTTTTAACTGGTTTTACTTGAACTTTATATCATACACTACTAAGTCAAAAGTATTTCACCACATGCGAAGGCAATTGATTGCAGATCACCCAATAGCTTTTGCAGTTGTCTGATTAAGCTATTGTTTAATCGGCCAATGGTGCGCAAATAAGACAATGAGTTCAATAAGGCACAAATTCGAACATTCCATTATAATTTTTGAAAATTTTGGATCAATTATTCAGTTGACTTTTAATTTAACAAACATTTTGTGGAAGTATTTCTGGCTCTGAAAACTGCGGAAAGTCGCTTTGGATGCACTGGGGTTTTCTTTCATTCTCAATAAACCCTCTACATCCTAGAACAATACTAATAGGTTATTCAAGAAATTTTTGTTCATGTCAGCAAATATTTCCTGATAGCAAAGCAATTGGCAGATTTAAACGACTTTCTGCCAGATGCTGTTGTCGAGATCTCCAGCCTATAACTGCTTTTGCTTTCCTATTTAGCGAAATGTCGTAACTTTCTATAAAATGCTCTATTTATCTGCTAAAATCTTTCGCAATGCCATTCTGAAGCTGATGTTAATGTTACCTGTATTACGTATTCGCTACGTTCTTTCATAAGAAAAAACGTCAGGAAGTATGGAAATTATCAATCTTTGTACACCTGCATTTAGCAGGCTGTCTAAAGATACCATTAAGGATACCTTTACGTCAAAAGTATTCTTTTTTTGTCATAAATTCAATAAATTTTTAAATGATACTATGTTGGTAACGTACAAAGGCATATCTAAATTTAGAAGATATCATTCAAAACGTGGCGGAGTTTTCGCGACACGTCAAGATTCGTTGTAATTTCATATCGACAGCTCGTCTGAATAAAAGTACTTGCACAAGGGTCCATTAATTCAGCGGCTGTAAATGCTTATTGCATTGCTTGCCAGGAATAGTGTGAATAAAACAGCCTGCAGCTGTCATATTTGATTAAAGTACTGCTCATTCCATCATTGCTTAGAACATTTGATTCCTTGAAACGGTTCAGGTGAATTTGCATTTTTCCGTAGATAAAAGTTGCTGAGCAAGTCAACGGTATTCCAGTCGTTGTGATCAAGGTTCCAGTTCTTCGAATTCGCCACAAAAAGACAAGATTTTAAGCCGATTGCATTGGTTTACATGATGCTTCAACATTGAGATTTGCAGAAAAAGGCACTTTATCATGCTGCTCTGCTTTGCCTTGTTAATCTGGAGCTGATTTTTTGCCGACATTCTTGTTACCGTAGATCTTTGAGAATGAGTGTTTGTACATTACAGATTATATATTTCTCTTTTACTTAGCATTGATAAACTGATCTTGATGATTTTGTCTACATAGTAGACAACGCAGCTCCGTGTAACAACCTGCTCGTACATGACTGTCGTAATGGCAAAAATGCTTATATAAATGGTTTGCAATCAGTCAGGTTATATATAGCTACTGCACTTTGCGCTGACAACACAGTCATCGGAATAGCAGCAGATTTTCGACATGGCAATGGCCTTGCATAATAATACAACACTGCAAAGAAATCTGACAAAGACAGAATTTCTAGAGGTATTCCCAGATACAGTTGAAGTCTTCATTCGTCTTGCTTACTGCATTTGTACTCTGATAGGTATTGTCGGTAATGGCCTAGTTTTTTCACTTATATCAACAAAAAAGGTGGATCGTACTCCATTTAATTTGCTGTTAGCAAACCTGGCAGCAGCAGACTTTCTAGCAGACATCAGCCTTTACCCATACGTCTTCATCGACATACGTGGAGTGAATGCTAGTCCCTTAACAGGTCAAATTCTATGCAATTTTACAGTAGGACTGTCACCGTTTTTTGTATGTACCTTTGTTTCGCTGTTCACGCTAACCACAATATCTATAAACCGTTATATCTGTATAAATCATCCATTTCGCTTTGAGTGGCAGCAAAGCAAGAGAACTGTAAAGATTACTTCTATATTTGCATGGCTGCTGGGTATCGTCTCGGTCTCACCGAACATCTTTTCTTTCACTTACAAGAAGGAATGGGGTGTTTGCCAAAGAGAATGGCCAGAAGCAATCAATGGTATGCTCTATTCCCTGTTTACATCGTTTTTGGCACTCGTAGTTCCCTTAGCTGTGCTTTTATACACATTTATAGCAACAATAAAGAGCCTTAAAACAAGAGTTTCAGATGTTTCTATTTGTCGGCAAACAGATTACTCGCGTAAAAAGACAATCCGTTTACTGGCATGGTTATTGGTGGTGTTTTGTATATGCTGGACACCATTTTTCATTTACTGGCTACTATCGCGCTCAACAAACGTGTTCAATGATAACTACGAAGGCGATTATCAGCGTATGCGTGTTATACGTGTCACTATCTTAGTTGCCAGTTTTAATACGGCAGCTGATCCACTCTTGTACGCATTATTCAGTGAGCAATATCGTAGTGCTTTGAAGAAAATGTTCAAAAGAAGTGGTGATAATTCGCGTCAAAGTGAGACGTTAACTTCCACGTTTTCTGCAGTTCCAAGAAAGATGCGCACTATTACAGTCTCTGAGCGTTCCAGTTTTTCCATGAAAGCCTTGGACGAGGAATTCAGAGGACAATTAACACCGAAATCTTCTATGGTCATGGCACATATAAGAGCATCATCATCTTTGTCTCAACGGCTTGAGGTCGAAGGAACATTAGAGACTACCTGATTGAACAGGAGAAAAGAAAATACTTTGAAAGTATTTTAAGTGACGAATTTCTGTTAGTCAGAATGAAGGGAGAAGGGCTAAACGTGTTTAATCATTCTAAGAAACAACGGGAAGATTACTTTGTCCATTCCTATTATTATTTTTAGATTTATCAGGGAAAGAAGTCGACGTTCTTGAGTATTGTTATTTCTCGGTTAACCTGGATTTAACGAGAAATAATAACAAGGATAATAGGAATTTGCACAAAGTAACCTTATTTACTAACATTATGTTGTTTCTAAAGTGGTTGCATAACTCATTAGAAATTCATATTTGTTAATACTTACACATTGTAGATATGGTGTTTACTAGGAAAAATTCTAAACATAGTCACAAAGGTTGACCATGTTCTGAATCTTGACTAATCTTATTCATTAGGAATAAATAGAGATGCTGAATTTTTGTTAAAAGTTTCCTCAGCTAAAACATTATTCGATGGAAAATTTGAAATTCAATAAGAAATCAATGAAACAGTTATTTAAGTCAGGTCATGGTTTGAAACAATTTCCTAGGACCCTAGTGTTGAAAATTCATCCAATGGTAAAATTCGCAGGCACGCTGGAGCGGGAGTCAGGGGAGGGGGCCTTTAGCCCCCTCACATTACTTCGGAACATTGATATACAGGTAGTGACATCAAAGGTAACGGTACTATATCAATTTGTCTATAGCCCCCCCCCCCCCTACTTCAAAATGTGATCTGGCCTTCCTGATTGGTACTACCAAGTTTTGTATTGTATAATCACGGATGGCGTTCAAATTTGCAAGAATTTGTTCCAGGCAAACAAATACTTGGAAACATCTGATTGATATTTTGCGAATATATCACCAATCTTTCATTTTTCTTTTGTTTTAGCTAACATCGGACGACTTTTGCAGTAGTCAAATATAATAACAATTACCACAAAAATGATAATAATTGCTTATCAATTGTTACCATATCTCGCAAGAAATTCAAAGCATAACTTCATCACTCCATTCACAACTGTCAAGCGTGGGGTCCTCCAAGGAGATTCGTTGAGCCAGCTCTTATCTAATCTTTGCATTACCACCTTTATTCAATGTATACAAGTTGATAAATGCGAACAGTCGGGCTTTTCTCCTATTAATCAAAACAGGAAATTGCACCACAATAAAACCAAAACTTACTATGTTTAACGATAGTTACATAAACCATATTCAGGGAATTGCACCACAATAACACCAAAACTTACTATGTTTAACGATAGTTACATAAACGATAGGAAACATAAACCTTATTCAGGGGCTCAGTTGGAGCAATATTTTATGGTGGGCAAATATTTAGAAATACCCGGCTAAGTTCATTAACACACGAAAATGAGCATTAAACAATTAAGCTGAAAAAGTTTTCAATTTCCAACCAAAACCGCCTCCTTTAACCCATGAGACCCCGAGCTGCTTCGCCAGTTTTATCAATTTCTGGCTTACTGTGCAAGAGATCTTTTATTCGTTTAAAAAACGAATGCTTGATGCGTCACATAATTTAAAAGATTATATGAATATACCTTAAATTCATAAAATATGAAACTCAACATAAACAAGACTATGATTTAAAGCAATGCCCTATCTGTTTGTCATAAAACCTTTTTTACTGTTCTGATGAAGTGCAAGAAGGGTTTGAAAAAAGTGAAGTGAAAGATTGCCCTTTTATTTGTTATTTTTAACATCATCAAAAGCTTTGGAGACGAAACGAGAGAGGGTCGGAATAATTTCATAAACGAGAATGCAGCTGTTAAACAAAGCATAAATATTTAACTGTAAGTAGCATACAGATTGCTGTTCACTGCAAGAAAGTAAATTTATCATCTCTATTACCTTTTTATTATCAATAAAGAATGTTCCGACCTAATTTTAGTATAAGCAGAAAGCTAGAAATAGGAAACCAAGTCTAAGGCTTCAATAAAAAAGGGATCCCGTGTAAAAAGGGTGTGGTTGTCAATTATCAACAATATTTCTAAGTGCAAGGTACCCCTATCTTTTTTGGCACGGTCTGTGGAAACCATGTTTAGGGTGATACATTGGCATCTCCAGCCTGGTATAAGTGAGGGGGGGGGGGGCAAAAGGTGTTTAAGGAACCACGCCCTTTTAGATCACGCCCTTTTCCCTGTTTGAAACATCGTCTTTCCATTGTGAAACATTGACTGGTCCCCCGATGCCCCACGTGGCTCCGACACTGGGGTGATACCCTCAAAAATCAAGTTTATGTTTTAAGAGTAGTTTCAGAGATAAGATTTTTAGTGGAGCAGGGTAGGGATTTTAAATATAATCATCTTCTTCGTTTAAGCTAAGAATCAAAACCGCGCCTTGCAAATGGTTGAAAACAGCTGGTCCACTAATCTAATTTAATTTGTTGTTGCTACGTCCTTTTTTCAATGCCTTTTCGCATTGTTTGTCAAGACTAACAACTTTTTGGTTCTCAAAATTAATATGAAATGTCTGAACTTGGAGGACAGAGCAACTGGCCAACACAGAATGCCTTTTTAATCACCGCCAAGCTTCAGTTTTGACTGAGTGATTTGCCGACAGAGTAAATATACTTTTACAATACAAATACAAAGTCTAGTGCAAATAATAAATTTAGCATTTTGTTCACCATATATGTGTGCAAATGCGGGTAACAAGCTATTTCTATATATGCGTTTTATAAATGGTTCCCTAAAAAAGCTTAAAAGATTGCATTTTGTCCGTTTATTGCCTTTATGGTAGCTATTTCAATTATGAAATGCATTTGCAATCTAAATGCTAATAAATCATGGATTACGATTCCAGCATAGTCGTAAGTTTGCTTGACTTTATTCACCATGGCAATTGTCTTTTCTCGATGAAACCTCAAAAAAACTGTGCCCCAAAATGCAGTTTAGGCAATTTAGCCGCTTTTGTATTACCCTGGGTACCAGACTCACTTAATATGAATAAAGGATTACTGTATTACTTTCTTCATATTTTATATAGAGTGAGTCTGATATCTAGGGTATTTTTGTATAAACATTTAAACATTTACCTTAAAAGTAAGCTATTTTACAGAAGGTCTTACAGCGATCGACAAAATTCTCAATTAACGAAAAACAGTTGTCTAGTAAGGCTGTGATACAGTAAAATACAGCAAATATAGGTGAAAATGTAGTATAAAAGCCATAAAATGGAAAACTAGGTGTATGTATTGAGGTATTCACTACCTTTCACTTGGTTTAGCTTTGGTAGCTAGAAAGAAATTTAGGACATAACGTTTTATCTTGAGGTACTATCAATCTGTAAAATATATTATACTGGTGTTTTGATATATCTTCTATGAGCATTTTGTCGAGGCTTAGTCGATTAACACTGCTTGAATTTTGAAAAAAGTTTTTATCCGCTATCCGGAATCAGTAAATCCAAAGTCTATATCCCTTGCTCGTTTTCATACCCCCGTTTAATTTCGGCGTCTAGTTTACGTTTGCACGGCCAAGTGAAATAAACACAATCCCCTCTTTTAACGCTTTTCTTTTAGAAAGTCTATGCTTCAAGTATGCCTTGTTCGGAAAATAAAGGACTTGTTAATTTACAAGAGGGTGTACTGACACAAAATAGAAATTCTGTGGTACTGAAGACGACAGCCTCGATTCAATATTCCAAACAGAGGCGAGTGCAGAAAGACGACATTTTTGTGGATTTCGGTGCCTCAAAACTTTAAAGATATAAAGATACATATCCTTAAAGCATGGCTTGTCGGAGGTTGGATAGGAAGTTGGGGAAAGAACTGATACAGTCAGTAAATTCAGTGCTGTTTGATTGCGATGGTGAGTTTTTTGTTTTGATTTTACTTCCAGTCTGAACAGTCAAACCAAACTTTTCAGTCTGGTAGTCAGGAACGACCAAAAGGCCAAGAGGGGCAGACTAGAATAAAAGGGCTTTTGAAAAATAATTCCCAGCTACCAACAATTCTTTCTTAACTATCATTTCATTTCGAACTTCTGTAGGCATCATGAAAATCGGTTAACTTTTGGCGTAAGAAATTTATTTACAAGTTTGAGAAATGTCTTCTTGAATAAGGGAGTACACTCAGAATTTTATATGTATCTTTTGATGATTACACCTGCCAATGTCGAGGGCACCTCTATAATAAGGGCACTTTCCTTCCTATCAAAAGGCAACAGGAACAGTTGACCCCCTGTGCCCCCTCTCTAGCATCCCTGTGAACAGTTTTGACATGTTCCAGTATGGTTTTCATGGCAGCTGCACTCCCGAGAAAATTTGGTAAAATTACTAGTACTCTATTGCACACCTGAATGATGAGCATGGCCTGGGTTTGGATTTGACTGTGACTTTGATTTCTAGGGTTTTAAAGATAGCAAAATGACTTTCTACTAAATTTGTTTTCTAAAATTAATGCTTAAAAACCTATGGAAATTTGAACAACAGCCACTGATGGTAGTTGCAGCCTACAACTTTTTAGGAAAGTTTAATTTCAACTTTCCATCATTGATTTTATTTGTGAGGGAAAATTGATATAAACTGGATAAATGCGAAAAGTGGCCAAACTTGACATTGGACATCAGACATTGGACACTAAACATTAGACAAACTCAGCAATCACTGGGAAATTAGGTGCACACTCAAATGTCCTGGGTAATAGCTTGTTCAATCCCAGGATATCGTGGAAAGCTGCTATGAAATCAAGCCTGGGATGTATTGACAAAACAATGAATGAAAGTTTGGTAACAATAAAAATATATTACATTTGGGTGCATAGATTAATAAAAAACTTCAAAGCTGGAAGCTTGGTAGATATGATTTACTGACATTACATTACTGCAATCAGTTAGATTTTTTGTTATCTTATGACAAACTACCAAAGAGATTTGTGATATTTCACTGACAATCCTTTAGTTTTTGGTTTGTGCTCTTAGTTACCCAACTTTGTGCCTGTATTCCACCCTTGCATCTCACAACTTATAAAGTTAAATTGCTTGCTTCCAGGCCTTTCCCGGAGACGCCGGCTAGGCTATAGCCCGTACCCGTGCAAACCCCGCTCAAAGTACATTTGCCAGGACTTTTTTGCACCCACGCAGTTCTTCAAACCAATGTTCCCATTTAATCCACGCAGTTTAGCTTCTTAATGTTTGTACTATTTACCGAAAAATATAAGGGTAATAATGAATAAAGAGAAAGAGGTCTTACACTTTTATGTGTTTATCAAATGGTGTTATAAATAGGAGATTTCCTTGTATAGCACAATTGTTAACAAACTTGTACTATCTGCTAAACTTGCAATAAAATGAGAAATGTGTTTGCACAAAAGCAAAAACATATAGTGTGATTAATGCTAAAAATAATGAAAATGAGAAACGTTATGCCATGCTATCATATACCAAAAAAATTTGACAACATATAAACTGGGCATTCCCAAAAACCCCACATTTTACAGCCAAAACCTAACAAAACATTGCTTTATTCCAAAAAATAATGTTCCTCTTTTGTCTCGTTTTGAAGAATATGGTAATACAAAATTTAAAGGTGGTAATACACACAAAAATGCCTTCTTAACAGCCCACGCAGCCAAACTGGCAAGGTCTTTTTATAGCCAGAGTTGTTTTTTCCTGGACAGGCCTGTTGCTTCCAGCCATACATTGTTAAAATAATACATTTCCCCTAACCTGGCATGCATAAATAAATGTTTTTCAGTCAACTTGAAGGTTAATATTGACTTTATGAAAATCCATAAAAGTTTGTCAATGTTCAGTGGCCCAGATAGAGGGGGGTCACAAGGGATGCAAAGACCTACATGGTAGGCTGAACTGCCGTTTGTCTGAAACTTCTGATCTTGTCGAAAAAAATAACATGGTTGTTTATTTTTATCTAAGTATTACATTTTGAGAAGGAAGACTTCCCAGGTTAATATAACAATTTCTTTCAATTAGCTATGTTACTTCTCTGTAGAGGAGGCTGTTCTCTTAGAAGGGCAGTTTTGTTTCGTATGTTGGAAGGAACATGCTGTTTTATCCTATCCCCCAATCTTTGGGTTGTGCATTCTACGTAGCCAGAATCACACTGGCACGTAAATTCATAAATGACGCCTCCTCGATTTGTAGGTCTAGAAACACTGTTAAAACAAGTGATTCTGCCATCAGTCAACATCTTTTAGACAACCAAGATTGTGCAAAACTCTATAATGACGACATGTTTCGGATAATTGGCAGAGCCCAGTCGTCCTTCCATCTAGCAGTTTTGGAGTCAATCTACATAAAAACGAAAAAGCCGCCATTGTGTAGACAAAAGGAGTTCGTTTTCTCTCTTGGACTCCATTGGTAATTTTTCTTTAGGCTCGCGGCACTGATTGGTCAACTATACCGGTCTTGTGCTTGCGTCTTTCTGATTGGCCTATTTCGATCCACAACTGGGTATATATTTTCCATCGTGTTCTTTCGGAACCTTATTCTGACGTTTTATGCTCTGAGGAGTGTCAGACGAAAAAGCTTTTAGTATGTCGTAAAATGTTTGCTTTTTTCAAAGCCATGATAAAATATTTATTCAAAATAAGGTCCAGTAAGGTAGAATTTTCAATAATAATTTCACTGTTTTGTTGTGGTAAACCTGAATGTTTCATATCATTGTAAAAGTCCATACAACTTTGAATGCTGAAGATGCTGTTTTCCTTGTTTCATTTTTTTTAACATTTGTTCTTTACTCCTTATTGTTGGAAAACTCCAAGCTTGGCAACCAAGAAGTGGATTTTGAGTAATGCCAAGTAATCTTAACTGATTGATTTAAAACAGTCTAATCTGTTTTGTTATTGTTAAGGGGTATAGTCTTTGTCAGGATGTTGAGTCAAATATTTTAGTATACATATGAATCTTTTGAAGTCATCATTAATCACTTTTGGTGAATGGAACTATTTTTGTGATGTGTAATTTTCTGTCCTGTTTCAGGTGTAATATGGCATCCTACTGGCCAGATAGAAGGAGCTGCAAGCCTTGTTGCCTCTCTAAGAAATTTAGTATGTTTTTATGCACATTTTGTATTACTCTTTTACATTTGCTCATTAAATAATATTCCTTTCAGCACAATGTTGGGTATCATTTCAACTAAGTGGTATGCTGCAAGTACCAGGCCTTTTATAATAATAGCTCCCCTGAGTGGAAAAGCGTTTGGGTGATTTCTCTTGTGTAAGCAGTGAGCAGTTGTTCTAAGTAAAGATAACCAATAAATATATTTCCTTATATATATCGAAGCAAAGTATATTTATACCCTGATAAACTCAATTTTTAAATAGATAATGTCAGAAAATCCATAACCTTGGGAAATTTTCAGTTTAATTTTATTTCCTTTTACAGCCACTGTTTGAATGAGACATTGGTAATTCAGCACACTGGTGCTTCCTGTTTTTTGATAAGCTGGTTATGTATCATTTAAATCAATTGCTTAGGACACTTGGCTGGAAATGTGCTTCTGTTACCCTAATGTGCTTGCTAACAGCAAACTGTTAGTATGTCCAGTGTACTAGGGAGCCATTGTTTTGTGATGCCTATTTGCCCTACCCACCTCAAGAATGTGTGAAAATAAATTTCTTAAGGAGGGGAGAAACAATATGAGTCTGAGATTTTTTTACAGTTAAGGTTTTGTGAAGTATCAGTCTGGTTCGACAAATGTCTGTTATCTAGATTTTCTAATTGACTACAGTATCTATTCTATCATAAACCGCCCTTGATCATAAACTGCAGCAAATCGTTTTTAAAAACTTGTAAGCTTTAGCTTATAATCCAATAAATACTGTACTGTACTAAGTGTCCTTATATTGGCTTGGTAATCAACTACAAAATCCAGAATGATATATAAAAATATTCTGAATAGAATATTTGATTATCATTTTAACATTACTACTTTTTTTCTGTAGGGCAAGAGAGTTGTTTTTGTTACCAACAATAACACAAAATCAATTAGGCAACTGGCAGAAAAATTTGAAAAGTTTGGAATTGAAGCCAACCAGGCAAGTAGAGAATGTTTTTTCAATAGCAGATTCACAAAAGGAAAGTTGCAATCAGTTAAACACCGCAAAGAGTTACTTTGTATGTAAGACCTGAAGCATGACATCATGAAAAATCCACGAGAAAATTGTCAGTTTAGATACTTTTACTGGTTGGAATTAGTCATTATTCAATCCTTCCCAGAAAATCAAAGAAAATATCAACTGGTAAATAGTATCTTTTGAGAGAATGGATAATTATTGGTTTGGTGATAGAAAAGAATTGATGCCTTCCTGTCCTGCTGCAAAGTTCTCCTTTATAGAAATCGTTTGATAATGAAACCACCAATACCTACATACATTAAAGGGAGGTTTTCAGCTCTGCAAAGAACAGGAGTTAGAAGATCACTTGGTCGTTGTGTTAGTCGTTTACAGTAGGTCTAGCAAGGGTTGGTGATGTGAGAGGAATGTGGACTCAACTGAAGATTATGGACAATAAAAGTGCGAAGAATACCTCTATTGTGCAATGATTGCGTAATTTAAAGAAAAAAGACTTCTTGTTCTTGTTCTTTTCCTTTTTCTCCTCTTGTTCTTCTTCGCTTCATTTTTCTTTTCTTCACGTTCTCCTTCTACTTCTTCTTCTTCTATTGTGCAATGATTGCGTAATTTAAAGAAAAAAGACTTCTTGTTTTTGTTCTTTTCCTTTTTCTCCTCTTGTTCTTCTTCGCTTTATTTTTCTTTTCTTCACGTTCTCCTTCTACTTTTCTTTGTTTTCTTTTTCTCCTTTTTTATTTTTTTCTTCTTCATCTTCATTTTACTTCTCTTCTTGTTTTTCTCCCCCTTCTTCCTCGTCTTTTTCCTCAATCTCTTCTTCATTTTCTTTTTCTTCTTTTCCTCCTTCTTTTACTACTTCTTTTACTTCTTCTCCTCCATTATCTTTTTATCTTCTTCTTTCCCGTTTTCTCATACTTTCCTATTCTTCTCACTTTTCGGCTACTTCTTTTTCTCTTTCTTCATCCTCTTCTTCTTCTCTTTTTCTACACCTTCTTCTTTTTGCCCAAGCCGATGCAGACCATTTGAAACCGACTTATGATTTACTGCAAATCACAATCCCAGCTCTCACGGGATGTGACAAGGGAAGTGACTCGTGAATGATGTTTTAACTTGTAAAGTTCAAGTACAGGAAAAGGAGTGACCATTGAGCTGCTTATAGAAGTAATATAATGCATTCAGAGTTAAGCAACAGGTTTTCCTTGTTATAAGTAGCAATGACTATAAGATTATATCAGGCAGGGGGTAATGTGACTCGTTAGTAACGAAACAGAGAATATATCATAATGGAATGCCAAGAGATGTGCAAGAGTTTGGGGTTATCATTGTTTAAATGTTTAAGTTTACAGTGAAGCTGTACAAAGCCGAAAATTGCGAGATCTCATCTACTGTCCACTTTGATAAGTTGATGGCATTGGTTGTAAAAAACGTGGTTGTGCTTATGCATTTGTTTTTTTCAGAATGAAATCTTTGGTACTGCAAGAGTGGCAGCTGTATATTTGAAGCATGTCTTGAAGCTGGAGAAAAAAGTCTTCATTGTAGGCGGGGAAGGTATTGCAGAAGAGATCAGGAACGTGGGCTTGGAACATTTGCCTATCGGTGTAGGTTTTGTGCCATTTACATTATCGTCATTATTTTTCATCTTCATAACTTTGCTATTGCAGTTTCAGTTTTCAGTTGATGCGGTCTTTGAATTGAAAGTTTTTATCGGACTTTGATGAATATGATTCTCATAAATAGAAGAGAAACTTTGGAGGAGGTGAAATTGACGAAGACTGCGTAGGATTATCAATGCTTCATCCCTAAATGAAGCTCCAACAAGGCAGTCAGTCTTGTAAAATGCAGAGTATCTTGTGCCGAAACTAGCCCGGTCCTTAAGCAAAAATATGAAAAATCAGAAACCAGAATAAGACCTGGATTATTTGATAAGATTTTACACGGAAAAAGATGCGATTTACACCCTGGTTCAAAAAGGTCCTAAGTGCTATTTCTAGACTGGGGTTCTAGATTCAAGAGTTTTAAAAATGAGCTGTTGGCTGATAAACAAATACTTCTACAATTTGTTTTGAATCTTTACAGCTCTCTTCAATATTGTAGGCAAAATAGACTTTAAGATATAATATAACAGCTAATTTGAGATTAAGGCTGCTTTGTAATGGAATGAACTACTTCTTAAGGCATTAGGGTGCTTTTAATGTGTTAGTATCAGTTTCAAATCGACACAATAGTCATCCAAATATTCAGATTTGACTACAAACCAGCTTTGTTTTTACCCACTTATGGAGTTGATGATGATTTGTTGAAATGTTTTACATTATTATTTAATGCTAATGTTTTTTAAGGCATGTCCTCTACCTGGTGATCCATCACTGGAAGTGACGCAAAGAGTCGATTTATCAACAAACAGTGAGGCAAGTGTTAAAGCGAATATTTTTTTAGACAATCTAATGTTCTAGTTTTCTAATAAATTAATTTTCTGCTCTAATAACTGATATTTTATAACCAAAGTAAGAATTTTTTGTTGTTTTAATGCATGACAGCAAAATAATACTTTTTAAAGTCATTTGTCGAAGAGAAAATTACAAGCTCATTTGTCGTTTGTGTTGCTAAACCAGAATTACGATTTTAGAATTACCAGTGTTAGAAAGGTGAGAAGAAGAAGTTGCTGCTCTATTTTTGTAAGGGCTTGTCTGTAGAAAATGGTCTTTTTGAAAAATGTGTGAGACACACAAAGGCTTTTGCTTTTCCATTTTACTTTCACCTTAAAAACTCAGTAACTTGGAAGCAATTTTTTTAAACGTATGGGAAATGTACAACGCGATATCTCACTTTATAACTCGTGTTTGACAGGTTTCACAATTTTTGCCAGTTCGAGAAACATTAGTTGCGTCAAAACATCCACAAAAAGCCAGATCTATTTCCCGCATTTCTGCTGTTCTTTTCTCGAAGATTGCTAAGTTAACATAACAGCAAATTGGACGAATGGATTTGTGATGAAGTCGAAAAAAAAATTTTCTTCTCTTCTTTTTCGCTCCACATATTTTTAACGCCATTTTGGGTCACAAAACATTGAAATTTATAAGTTTGGTTAACTTTGCTTTTATTAAAGAGTAAAACTCTATGTGCCTTTAATACAAGATCAATTGAAATTTCTTCAAACCTCTCCTATGTTGTTTTAAAAGCCTTCTATAAAATTGAGATGACACAAAAATAAACCACGGCACTGGTCATCATCAACCTTAAGAACTGCTCGAAAATGACTCTTTTTGAAATGGGATCGGATGGATTCTTCTATACGCTTAGATACCTATGTCTGATTCAAATGAAAAGACAGTACTTATAGTGAAGGCAGCAGACAACATCTCTTATTAGATAGCATCTCCTTGGGGTTTATAAATGTTGTTTTCACTTGCTATTTAGAAAGCTTTTAAGACACTTGGATTACTGGAATAAACTGATACTTTCGTGTGGTCTTGGAGAAACGCTAGGTTATCTCGTCACCTTGATCCAGATGGAACTGAACAGAGTGACTTAAGTAACGCTAAAGTGCAATTAGAAAACATAAATTTCGGGTGGTTTATAAGGGAAGATTTTGGGTCTTTTGAGCGCCTCTGTTTTTGGTTGCCCAACCAACATTAGGAATAGTTGCTGTATGAATGTTGAGTGAAATTTTAGATCCCAGTTCATTGGCCGAGATGCTAAACGATACGATTTGATGCTAAGCTTTTTATCGTTCATAAGCGAGGGAAAGGACGTGATTTCTTTTAGATATGAACAGATTCTTTACAGTTACTGACTAAGAAGGCAAAATATGGTTTTTAATGTAGCAGAATGTTAAGCAGAAATAATCAACGCAATCTAAACTCCCCTTTTAAAAATAGCCGTTTATTTCAATGATTAAAAATCTTTAGACAAGATATAACGTCCACTGAGTTCAGCCAACTGTTTCTGTTCACTTCAATATTTTGCTCAAACCCCTAGATGTTACCAATGTCATCCAACCATTTATGACCTGAATACAGATGATACAAATATCTTGAGCAATTTATAGAAATTGACTGCTTAACAATGATGCTTCGTAAACTATTTTTTATTAGACTTGACTGTCTGTATTTGCTTTTGTTTAACTTATGCTGTTCCACAATGTCCTAGGTTGGTGCCGTTGTTGTTGGCTTTGATGAACACATCAGCTTTCAGAAAATCGCCTCTGCAATGACGTATCTCGAAGATCCCAATGTTCATTTCATTGCTACAAACACTGATAATCAATTTCCAATGGGAGATGGGACATTCATGCCCGGTCAGTTTTTCACTTCTTTCTATTTGAAGTATGTCACGATTTTTGTTCTAGGGCTTAGGACATGAAATCTGAAGGTGTATGATACCAGCAAATCAAGGGGAAATACGACTGTTGATTCTCAACAAATAACCAAAATTGAAACGTTTTCTCTGGTCGAAATGGTGACTGGCAATATGAACTTTTCATGATCTGTCAGTTGTGTAGGTAGTGTGTTTTGAAAAATAATACAAGATTATACATTTAAATGATACAAGAACTTGATACATTTTTACAGATTTGCAAATATCGTGTTGCCTTTTCTTAGGTTACGCTGAAGATAATACATTAGAATTAGCTTTCCCAAACCCCATTCATTACCACATATTTGTTAAGTGTTCGTGAGAATGGTCCTTAATATAAGTGAATTATAATTCAATTATGGGCTCACGTTCCTGTTTCGATCCACAACTGGCTATATTTGTTTCGCAGCGTAGAGTTTTGTTAATATATATATATTTCTTAAGTATTCACGTAAAGGGTCTTCATCATAGGCGAATTATGATTTCAGTTAAAGAAGAGTTTTTGTTGTTATTTGGACATTAATTGAAGCTTTAGAATTTTCCCTGGGAAGTGTGCAACAAATTTGGGCAAGTTATAGGATATCACAGCTTGATATCGAGATGACATGTGAATGAGAATCAGGCAGTTTAATTTGCAGTTTTGGTGAAGTTTACCAAACCTCAGGGCACTGATTTGACAGCTATTTATTTGCATTGTCTATTGACTGTTTATTGATTTATCTTTATATCTTTATTAATCTTTATATCTTTATAACTTTATATCTATGTCTTTATAAAAAACATTTGTGATTAAATCAACACTCGAGCTACATTATTTCACTTCTTCCCCAAGACTTAGCGGATTGGAGTGGATTTGGAATTTCTAATTGGAATGGTTTTGATTTAAATTTTGTGAAATTAAAATGATGTAAAAATAAATTTAGAATTAAATTCAACTTAAAAACATCATCTTTAATGAAAAAAAACCAAATTACAGTTTGAAAGCAATCAAGGCAGTAATTGTTCTTTTATAGTCAAATTATTTCATCTTAAAACGTAAAACTAACATCTTAAATCGAAAAACTGAATAAAATCTTGGAAGCATTGTGTCCATTCACCATCTAATTTTCTGCCCATCCCATGAAAATTGAATTTGATAATACATAGGGCAACAAATTAGAGCCAAAACATAGAAGGGTTACAAATCAATATAAGGGTTAGGGTAAAATGTTAGCCAGACGATAAAGATAGAAAGGGTGATCTTTTGAATTTATTGCTAGAAGAAATGAGATCAATATCTAAGTCATTCGGATTTTGACGCTAATAGATATTTTTTCATACTCCATGAATCAACATCATTTGAAATTTGCATTTATAAGGAAATATTTTATGTCATTTTATATAATTAGGTCATTAATTTTGACTTTTTGTAAATCAAGATAACTCTAGATTTTGTATTGGTAAAAAATATTTTATGTAATGATAATGAAAAAGCTTATAATTCTAAGTATTCCATCAATAGGGAGTGGAGTCATGGTTGCTGCTGTGCAAAGAGCGTCAAAGAGAGACCCAATAATAATGGGCAAGCCAGAGAAACCGATGATAGATTCGATCGAAGCAATGTATGTCACAAAATTAATTTCATTTGCATTATTTCACGGTTCATAGTTTTTTATTTGAAGGGTGATTAGTTTTGTCATTGTACCCCAATTGTACCTATAACGATACTGTCATAGATGAATATACATAGAGTCACTTAAATTTGAACAGTTCTTTTGATTGTCTTAATGTATCAAAACTGATTACCACATTCTTTGTTTTATTAAGAACGACACTGAATTGTAATGGCGCTGTAGAGTCAAATTTTAGCATATAAGTGAAAGAATCATTTGAGATGTGAAATGCTTCTTCTAGTGCCTTAGAGTTCGTTGTTCGTACAGTTTCACACGATTTTACAGAGACACTGTTCGGAGTTTTTAAAAAACACTAACTAGTGCCTAAATGATGACCTCAAAGAGGTTATTATAGAATTTCTGTATCTATACCCCATGATATGAAAGGACACTACATAACACCTCTAGATATGCAAAGTCATGGATATCTATTACCAATGGATTTAGATGCGACCGAAGGCATACATAGTTTCAGAAGTACTATGCCCTGGCTCATATTTATTAGGGGCTCGAGGTTTTAGGATTTAAACTGTATTTTATAGTTTTTAATTTTCAGATTTTGTCGTTGAACTGAAACAGTCAAACAATTATATTTTGACGAAGTTTCATCGCATAGCTATGACATCACATAGTCTCTGTTTCAATGAAAGTGCATACGTTAAGTCACATTTCAGTTCTCATATCTCTTTAATTTTGTTTTAAGACATTTATCATGCTTTCTTGTTTTAGTCATAACATTGAACCTTCAAAAACTCTTATGATTGGTGACAGGTAAGCAATAAAGTTTCTTTAAGCATCAGTGCTTGTACTATATAATTTTAATTGTGATGAAAAAAATTGGACTGAAAAACTGTTAAGCATTAATAATCATCAATAATTTATTTGGTCTTTCGGGGATTAATTTTCTCGTTAATCGAAATTCTTGCTTGTTTTTTGCGAAAATATAAGGAATCTAATGTTTTTAATCAACAAATTTCAGCTTTCTGTCTTTCCTTGTGATGAGACAAATTTTACGGTCTCAATCATAACGAGCATTATTCAAAAACTGGAGTTTTGAAAATTGCACAGTTCAATACAACATAACTTTCTAAGAATGATGTAGCTGGTATTGACTTTTTTTGCTGTCAATGATGAGATGAGATGCCTTTTAAACCAGGCCCATATGTAATTTGGAAAGGTCGTATAATTATCATGGCTTTTTCTTTTGTTTTTTCATGTAATACTAGATCAAAACAAACTAGTGAAAAGCACATTTTCTGCCTTTCAGGTCTTCCTTTACATACCAATGTAAAATTCGTAATATTAAAGACAATTTTTTCTCCACAACTTATGATATTTCTACAGTCCTTGCAAAAATGTTGGGCAGAATATAGCAAAAGCGTTGATGACTTTGAAAACTACTTCAGCCTGGGCTTGTTGACTGTTGAACGCGAATATTGTGGTGTTCCAACTATTTTTGACAAGAATTGCGGATTCCTATTTGGACAATAAATACTTCTTTACAAACTAGATACTTCAGAGTTGTACGAAATAATGAAACAGTACTGCAAATATTGACATAAATTTTTGCTTCCAAGTTTTCCTTGCCAAATTTCCTAGGTTTTCATTGACAAAAGCAGATATGTATCCAGGTACCAAACAGTTTATATAGCAGGCAAACTCTGTCCTACTTTACCCTACTATAATATGATACCAGTCGACTCTGCAATCAGGAATAATGTTCATGACTACAAATTAGCAATGGAGTTGCCAACTGTATACTCATACTTAATTTGGTCCATAGTTTTGATTTTGCCTTAAATTGTAGAGCAGTGGTGTGTTATATTGTGCATTTATGTAAAATATTTTGATTCTAACATATGAATTGCTGTTTATACTGGATACGATTAAAGGTAAATCTTATCAATACTAGTAAAGTGCACCATCAGTTATCTGAACTTGTTTTTCCAAAAATTAAGATTATTGTGTTTTTTTATCGAAGAACTCCATGACTTACCAAAAATCACTTGCTTCTTGTCAAACAAATGATAAATTCAGGATTGTAAATGTCTCTCCGCGGCAGAACTTATCTGCGTCGTTTGTAGGGACGTCTAAGGATGAAACCACCCTCCACATATCCTAAAAATTCTACCTTTCCCACAAAACTTCTGAGAAGCCCTAGCTTTTGAAAACTGTCATGCATGGTACCTTACATCTAGCTTTAGTGCTGACTTTGTGAAAGGGTCCATAGAAAAGAGTCACAAAGTCAGCTTTAGCTTGTTAGGGTATTCGAGTATAACTCTGTAGGGATCCTAAGTAAATTTAAGAAGACCTCAAATTTGATTTCCATAGTGTCAGTTTGAGTTTAAAGCTAATCTTAGATGTTTTTTATTGAATTTAAACCGCGAAATTCAAGTTGAGTGAAAATATTGTTTTTTTTTTCATTTTCTAGATTAGAAACGGACATTGCTTTTGGCAAAAGATCTGGGATGAAGACTCTCGCTGTCTTAAGTGGTGTTGTGAGTTTAAATGAACTTGAAAAGCTGAAATTAGAAAATGATACTAGTGACTTAATACCCGACTTTTTTGCGGACAGTGTTAAGGATCTTTTAGATAGTATTTTAGAGAACTGAATTGGCAAGTGAATTTCAAATTTATCAGAAAATTTTAAAAATCAATTTTTCGATTTTAATTTTGAAAGAAAGCTTGATTAAGCTAATTATGATGAAAATCATTGAATTTTGAATATAAATCTTTTATTTTTGTTAGAAAAATGCAAATTGGAGTTTTAAGCTAGTTAGATTTTCAACGAATCGGGGTTTTTTGATTAAGCTAAATCTAAACTAAAATAAAAAGATATCAAAACATTTCGCAAATTTTTACAGATTAAAAACCATTCATATGGAAATTCTATCTTATTTACTTCTAAATTTGAAGGAGCAAAGCATGTATTTTATGAATACAGGAATTTGATAATCTGTTGGCAGCGTATTCACTCAGTAATCGACATCTAACTTTAGGAGATGAATAGTCAGATAGAAGTGGATAAAGTTCGGTTTGTGACGGAAACACATCAAGATAAAGCTGTTGTGAGCATTTGAAATTTGGGTTGTTTTTCAGCTTGCTTGGTTCTGTATCTCATTAAGCTGCATTGCTATGAAAGTAGTGAAACAAAATTTTTCCGGAATTATACCAATTTTATACTTCTAATCTAAAACTTTTTAATTTAAAGTTTATAAAATGTCTAGTTTCTATTTCAAAATTCAGTTCAGTTTACTTGCGGTGTAATTTTTATCTTAAGCAAAATCAATACTAGGACAAATAATTTCTTCTTCTTTTGAGGAATCGACAATTGAGGAAAAATATAGTCCATTTACTTCTTAAATTAATTTTCATCAACTTCAGTAAGCGTTGTACGTAAAAATTTAAGTATGCATAAATTGTTGTGAAGAGAATTAACAATTCGTGTCGAAAATCCATTATAATACGAAAATTAGTCAACAGGGTGCATTAAACATTAACGACGTCTTACAGCGTCTACACTATGTGACATAATTTATTTTTCAAAGTATGTAAGTTTTAAGTGAAAATTGGTAATTAAAACTAAAAGATCATATATTTATTCTAAGGTGTCAAATGCAATTTTGAGACAGTGTGACAAATTATCTATGTTACAGTAACTGATTATTCTAATGTTAACGTTTTAAGTCACTAACCTTGAACATCGAACAATTTTGAAACCTCACACTCGTTGTATTCACAACAGCCAAACAAGTAATTATTTTTATGGCCAAAACGAGAATTTGAAAAATGCCAGAAGATAGAGTTAACTACCTCT
This sequence comes from Rhopilema esculentum, assembly GCF_057945365.1. Classification (NCBI taxonomy): domain Eukaryota; kingdom Metazoa; phylum Cnidaria; class Scyphozoa; order Rhizostomeae; family Rhizostomatidae; genus Rhopilema; species Rhopilema esculentum. The sequence continues at coordinate 2,712,742 of NC_142816.1, read as the reverse complement.
GCCATTGTATTCTTGATGGGAGTTCAATTCAAGGAATTCCAAGACCGAAGATGTAGAGTATTTAGAAAAGTTCTGGGATTGGCTGGCCATGTCCCCTTAGTTTCCGGTGGTTTTATCAACCTTTAGGGCACATTTTGTCGTTTTATCAACTGTTCGTTATCAACTTTAGGGCACAAATGTAGGAACGTTTTATCAACCGCTCAGTAGCTCATGTAAAAATGTAACTTTATTTCGAATTTCTGATACGAGTCTCAGATTTACATGTTTTAACTGGATTTTAGTTATGTCATGGACCTGAAGGTGATGTTTAAGAGGTCTTTTGTTATAGCGATTGACATTAGAAACATGTGACTTTACGTATAAAGGGTGTCAATTAAGATACTAAATAGTTCTTATCGTTAACTATTCTATGTTAAAGAGAAACAATGCAAACATTTAGTAATTCAAACAAATGTTTATGTCAACTATTAGCAACTATTAACTGACTTTGAACACAAATATCTTTCTACTCTAAACTATTATATTTATCAACAATGCTTTCTATCTTGTCTATAATTTGTATAAAATTTTTCGATATGATCATTAAAATTATTCTTGTGGATAGAATAAGTACAATCCCTATTTCAGTTAATTTCAAATGACAATTCTGCTAGAACTTTTGTCTGTCAGTCCTTAGAACTTTCATTACTATTTTAAGTCTCCAAACATGCACATCTTAGGTTGTTTGAGCTCGTTTCTTCGTTCCATTGTCTATTTCTCACCTGCATGAAGCTTTTCCTTCGTAAATTTGTGACGCTTAACATTTCGTTTTGCAGGCTAAGGGAACCTTCGCATGTACCTTAACTCCATGCTGCTATGCCCAAATCTTTTAAAGACAATCGTTTCTTTCTTCTCCCCCGTTCTACTTTATCCCGTTTTCGCTTTAGGTTTTGCAATGCTTTTTTGATTTTACTCATTACCATTGAAATCCTCTTTTGATTTTTGGATACGTTTTTTGTTGTCTTTTTGTAACCTTTTTTCTTTGACTTTTTGCCTCCTTTCTCTGGCCTTTGGTTTCTTTTTCGAATGCTATTTTTTCCACCGCTGTTGTCCTTTGTTCTTTTATCTGCAATATCTGAACCGGGATTGTCAATCGTGACGTCACCAAACAATTCTTTTTCTTCGGTGCTGTCTTGGAGGTCACTCCTGTCACCCTGCACTGTGGCCGTGTTGCTTTGAAGAACTTCAAGTTTATCATTGGCTTCTACACGGAGTGCATTTTCCTCTTCCACATCATTTTCATCAATTTCATTATTGGGAATCAGTTTCTCATCGCTTTTTCCATTTAATGTATCTTGCAAAAATGTTGCTCCTGACTTGGCAAAACCACTAGTAGGATTGCCATCGCCTTGACTTGTTGCTGAATTTTGGGACTTGTCTTGTTCCAACGGACTATCCGTTGGCGTTTTGGCCGACCCACTACTATCATCAAAGTCTGAACCTTTCATGTAGAATTGTGTGGGCGAATCTGTCGGCCCTGAGTTTGGCCGGGAGTCATTTATAGTTTCCTGCAGTTTCACAGTATAAGAATTTTGTGCTGCTTCATTTTGGTCATTTGCTACTGCAGTCTGTTCGTTTTCATTTCCTTCAATCTGTTTCTCATCGCTTCCGCCCATGCTTTCTAAAGATTTATTTTCATTTGCCATGTTGTTTTTACCTGCCATTTTGTTTTCAGCTGCCAATTTGTTTTCGCCTGCCATTTTGGCAGTACCAGATTGCCACTCCTCTGTATCAACAGAAACAGTTTCCTTGTTTTTCTGTCCGTTTTGTGACTCGCTGTTATCTTTTGCTCCATCTGTTCCAGAGTTCTCTTCTTGTTCTTCTTCTACTCCTACCTTTTCGAACCCGCTGCTCTCATCGTTGTTTTCATTATTATTCGTCTTACTCTGCAGCGAATTGTACTCGCTTACCTTGCTGTTACCTTCAGTTTCTTCACTAATTTTTGGAAAATGATTTGTGGCATTCTTCTCTAGGAAGCTATTTACATCTCCTGCACTTCCGCCTAGACCATAATAACTATCATTTTCAGAGTCTTTAGAAGTTTTTTCTTGTTTACCTTTTTCTTTCTCTTGTTTACTGTCATTGTCTATACCTTGATTAAAGTTTTGACCTTTACCTTCTGCGCTTGTATTTGCTTTTGCCACTCTAATATTCTTTGCTTCAATATATGTGTTTTTTGTATTCTTTTGCCCACTCGTACTGTTTAACTTGCTGACTTTGATTTCCTCTTTTACGCTTGCCCCAGGGTTGCTTTCTGCATCCCCTCCTGTTGCTTTTGCTGTTCCCATATCCCCACCTTCTTCCACGCTGTCCTCCTTTCCATTAGTATTTTCTCCGTTCTTTTTTCCTTTCGCTTTAGACTTGTCAAGTTCCTTATCGTTTTTCTGTGCACTTTTGCTTGAAGTACTTTCATCTGATTTCTCATTCTGCTTTATCGAACTTTCACTGACTTCATTTTTTAATTCTTTTACTTTTTTCTGCATCTTTGAATTTTTTTCTTCATTTTTCTCACTCAATTTCTTATCTGCGGCTTTTTCTTTACTCTTTTCCTTTTCTTTCTTAATTTGTATTTTTGGTTTTTCGTCTTCACTTTTACTTTCTTTCGTAATCTTTTTCGTTGTATCACTTTTGCTCCCTTTACCTAGCTTTGTTTCTTCATCCTTAGCGTTTCTTCCCCCACTGCCTTCTGTCGATTCCATATCCGCACCAGCAGCAGATACAAATTCGTTTTCTTCCGGATTTTCTTTTATTGTTTTTCTATTTCCAGGCAGCTTCATCTTCTGGTTTGCAGAACTAGTGCTGTTATTTAGGATTTTGCTTTTATCCGCCTCTTTTTTCTCCAGCTTGTTTTTTTCCTCTATCTTTTCTTTACTCTTGTTTTCTTCATTTGTCTTTTTTTTACTCTTATTTTCCTTGTCAATCTTTTCTGTGCTGTGGCTGTCTTCTTTTGTCTTTTCATTTTTTCTTTTATCAGATTTCGTGTTATTAGTGAGCTGTGGGTTAGTCACATTTTTGGCTTCTTTGCCCATACTCCCGTGCCAGTTGGTTTTGTTATTATTCTTCATCAGTTCCTCATTCACCTTTGTCTTATTTTCAGTTTTTTGACCCTGTGCAACTTTGACGTTTTCATTACCTTTGTTTTCAAGGCCTTTAGCCTCTTTCACTTTTTTGTTTTCAGTCTTTTGATCTTTGCCAATTTGTTTCTCGTTTTCTTTTCCACTCGTTTCAGTTTTATTCCCAACCGCTTTTCCATTAAATCCAGCCTCGTTTCCTTTTTCATTTAAATCTGCTGTTGTGTTTTGATTCACATTGCTCGGTGTACTGTTTGTAATGTTATGCTCTTGTTCTTGGCTCGCTCCACTCGTAACAATCTTCCCAGAACTCCCAGGCTTCTCTTTGCTCTGATCCTTGCTTGGCAGTTTATTAAATTCAACTCTTGGTACATTTGGAACTGTCGCGAACGCTGAGTCTAGTCCTTCACTTTCAGTTTCTGGTTCACCTTTTTGCCTGTCTGTTCCAAAGAATACGAGTCCGGCCCTTCGGCTGCCTTTAACAAATTTTGAAAGTTTTGACTTTATTGGCTGAACAACTTTTGTTGACATCGTTGTACTTTTAGGCTCTATGGGTTGTTTTGGAGTGCCAATACTCACGAAAGAATTTTTTTCGTCTTTTCCTGGACTTTTTTGAAAGTTTTGTCGCTTTGTTCCGTAATCTGGGGCTATCATACCACCTGTGACATGCGTTGCTGGATGATTATCTACAAATGGCGGCTTGTTGGGAATAATAGCTGGAAATGAACTAGCAACGGGTCCATTTGCTACAGGTGGTCCCTGTTCGTTCCCTACGTTAAGATCAGGCCCTCCAACAACCCCTTCTCCAAAACCATCTCCGTGTGGATCCAAATGAGTCAAAAATGGCGGGTCGATTATTTCGTTTGCTTTCGCCTTCTTTATTAGTTCTTCATCTTTTGCATCCATATGTACGTTATTCTCATCCGCATGATCCCCTGCATGGATTTCTGTTTTCTGTGTTGTTATTGCAGGGCTTTCTTCGTGATGCTCCCCATCTGGATGTATAAAGAATTCACCACCATGCTCATCAAAACCATGAACGCCATTGGTCCCGTGTTCCATATCTACACTATGTGTTCCTAGTCCAGCTACGTCACTAACTCCATGACCAGCATCGTGTTCCGGAGCAACAAATTCATTTGATACAGCATGAGTGTCGATTGCTCCGTGGCTTGCATCACCTGCAGGGCTCTCCCCAATACCATGCCTTAAATCATGCCCAGCTTCATGGCTCATACCTACGTCATGTAGATCAGTCATTGGGTTATCCCCATGATACTCCGGCACTACGTTACTGTGAATATTACCTTCACGTATCTCAGGGACAAGGCCTCCATCGTGGTAGTCTCTATGATCATCATGATGCGTCTCCACGCGGTGAACTCCTTCATGGTGTCCTCCATCAAGAGATTCCGCGTCACTTATTCCAACTTCGTGTTGCGAAAGCTCTGCTTCATGACGAATTTCTTGTATTGACGGATCATTGTGCAGATCGTGCACATCAGGAGTGAAGTGGTGGTTTTCATGAAATCCACCGAAACCATCGTGAAAATCGTGTCCATGATCCATTGCATGAAAATCTACATGAATTCCTGGATCATGGACTTCCTCGACATGGTGGCTGATATCGTGATCTTCGATTTCATGATCGCTGTGATCATAATCTATTATCCCATGATCAGAAACTCCTTCTATGCCTTCATGAGAAACCACTGCATGATGATCGTCTATCTCATGCTCAACAGCCCTATGATCGGTAAATCCATGATCGAGTAATCCATGGTCGACTAACCCATGATCGATTACTCCATGATCGATTACTCCATGATCAGGTCCTTCATGGTTATCAATGAAATGGTGTGTGATACCATGCCCTATATCGTGTGTTATATCACTTTCAGCCACATGCTCAACAGAAGAGTGTTCATTACTGTGTTCTCCGCCATCATGGTATTCCTCTGCTTGGACTGAGTATCCATGGCCGTTATCTTCTATATGAATTGCATGTGGAGTTTCTGTATGGTGACCTTCACCGATAGAAACTGAATGCGTTCCTTCGTGATCAATATGATCCCAGTGATCAATCTCATGATCATGACTGATTTCTGATACGTGATCATGGAGATGCCCATGTGAATCTTCGGTCACATGAATGGCACCCTGTGAAGGCATCACGTGCTCAGTTGTTTCTTCAACATGCGCATGCTCAACATGATCATGATAACCAGGTTCAAAAAAATTTCCGTCATTATGTCCTTCAAGAAGTCCCGCCTCCGCGCCAGCATGGTCGCTTGTTGTTGTTACTTGGTGACCTTGCGAGAATACGTTGAGAGGCATGTTATTGACTTCGTGCACTTCGTTTCCACTGGAATCAGATACGAAGTGATGAAGCTCATTGGCAACAACAGAATGTTCGGGTGAATCTACGTGTACATGCAGTGCATCCGATTGCGTTATTTCATTATGTATGTTTCCATCCAGATCAACATTTCCTTCTGCGTTTCCGTGATCTTCAATAGCGTGTAAGGCAGGCTCAGATTTAGCGTCTCCCTGAGAATGCTGCATCGGCGAAGGGGTTGCATGCGTAGAAACCGTTGATCCCTCAAAATGACCAGCTCCTGTGTTTGGATATCCCACACTGTTCTCTCCATGGTTTAGAGTAGCAGTATCCGACGCAACATTACCATAATCTCCCACACCACCGTGAGACATGACTGTATTGCCATAGTTTTGGCTACCCATATTTAACCCATGACTGTCTCCTATGAGCGGTCCTCCGGTATTGCCATGTTGTGTTCCAAAATATTTATTTGGTCCATACATATTGTTCCATACTGCATTATTAGCAGTGTTCAGATAACCATTAAGATGGTTACCATTGTTAAGTGCCAGCTGTCCAGGTGCAGCAGCGTTAGGCAATCCGTAGCCCGTTTGCTCAGCAAGTGGACCTGGTGCGACAAGATTTGATGTCATTGGTCCTGGTAGTTTATTTCCTTGGATATTAAAAGAAGGCACCGAAACAGTGTCAGCCACAGATGGATCGATTCCAAAATTGTGTGGTGCAGCTGGCGCATTTGGTACCACTTGGCTTGTATGTGTTTCTTCTGGAATATCTATATCAATGCTTGTGAACTTGCTGTGGTGTGTTCCTTTGAGGTGATGAGGATCAAACATTATATGGCTTGCATGGGCATGGTGACCGAACTCGTTCAATACTCCGTTTATATCGTTTACATCGATTTCATCTAAGTTACTATGGCCTCCACCATGACTGGTAACTGCTGTATGTCCTAAGCTGGCTACATGATGACCCTTTGTATGATGGTGTTGATGTATAACAACTGGATGACTATGATGGTGGTGGTGATCATGATGATGATGATGATGAATATGCTTTACATGCTTATGTATTGGTATAAGGAAATGATGGTGATGATGAAAAACGTTTGTTTTGGCGTAAAATGGATCAAGTACTTCTGGTTTGTTGTATATAGAAAGCGGTGAACTTGGTCCTGGGATAAAAGGTTTCCCAACATTGTCTTCTAATGACTGATGGTTACGATCAAACCAGTTTGAACCGGTATCAGGTATGAATCCTGTGGCTCCTGTGTTTGACTGTACAGTTCCTAGAAGGAAGTTGGTAAAATTGAAGCAGGAAGTAAAATGGTACGATACTATAATAGTTGTAGCATTCTTGTATATTTGTTTTGTCGTGAAGTTAGATACACTAATTTAATGATACATTCATGACTACGCAAAATAATGTTTTGTCGCAGAACTCAATTACCTAATCGGTAGAAACTTGAAAATTTGCCTCAAATATACTTCAAATTTGCTTCAACTGAATCTGTGTAATTTCAAGGCAGAAAGATACTAGAATGGATTTTTAATGTAGCAAACCTGTTATTGGATCTGGTGAAGGCAACGTCACGGGGGCTTGAGCATCTATAAAAAATATTCCATTTGTTGAATGAATGCAGAAAATAAAGCTGAGAACAATCTTAATAGTGAAGGGCAGGTGAAAATTTACGTATTCATTCCAATGCTAAACTACGTTATTTTAAGAATAAAGTGAACCTGAGGCTTGACTTATAAGAAATGGGAGTACCAGATTAGTTATCGTTAGCACGTTAGTTTGGTGAAATAAGTAAGGACATCATCAGTAGCAATGGTGGGAGTGGCAATATCAGTGTATGTGTGTTTCGGTTCTTAGGATCATTGACTAATAGTAATTCAAAGCACCGAGGGTTGATTTCCTGCTATGACCAAAAGATACGTTAGAGTGAGGAGAGTCGCCAGCTTTGTGTAACCCCAGGCGTAGGTATCACGGGGTGTGGTCACATCAAAACGAAGAGCGAGGACATTTGTCGATATGCCTATTCTAATAGTCGATAGTCCTATATACTACCTTTTTAAGCTAGGTATTAGAAAATGCAATGAAACGGTTATTGCAAAGGAAAAGGCTGGTCATTCTTTCTCGAATTGTTTCTTGGATGCAGAAAGTATGACAGAGTGATAGTCGGAAAGTGTGTTTTGGAATCTGACTGTATGAAATACTGTAGAATATTCAGCGGGGCACAATAATGGAAGAAAATAAAGAGAGCAGTTGATTTAGGCAATTGTGAATGCAGGCTATCTAGCGCTTTTTCAAGGATAGAATACTGTCTGATGCAGTGTATACTACATATTGCAAAAATCACAACAAATCTAAATAAACTTGCAAGAGAATTTGACATTATTAAAATAAACAAACGTTAGGATATGTTCACTCCTCCTGTCACTAAGATCAGCTATGTGTACAGTATACTAGCTGGATTTTGTAACGATTGCTAGAGCAATTGACAAAACAATCAAGCAAATACTAAAATGTGATGCTTCTTCAATTTCTAGCAAAAGTAGTAGTTGAAGATGTCCTTGCGGAAGGTTAGACATTTGAAGTCTGTTTTTCTTGAATTTTAAGCGGTTTATGGTCAAGTAAAAGATCATTGCAATGTTTACAGAATATGTTTTACACAATTGCGACTATGTGTAGCCAAAAACTGTTGCTTATGCTTGTATTGCTTTTACATTACGACTTGGAGGAGTGAAGATATGATGCTGTGTTTGATTTTAAATGCAGGCTTACCTGTAAACAATGCAATCTCCAGTAAAGCGAATACATTGATCCAAAAGATTAGTAACATTTTCAGATCTAAGCTATCCATTTGTTGAGAATCTATGCTTTTTCATAATTTCTTATTAGGATGTTTTATTTTTCTTTCCAGCCGTAGAAAATAATCAACTTTATTGACCAAGTTACTAAATTACCTTGCTCATGAAATCATGAGCAAAGGCCGTTTGACCTCAACGGGTGACTACACATCGCCGTTCAAGCACCAGCTCCGTTATACTAAGTTCCCTCCGTTCATTCAGTTTATTTACTGGTAATCATTGGTCTTAATGGATTTATATTATTCTTCGCTATTTGCTTCATTTAAACCGAATTAGTTCCTAGGAAGATGCAGGGACACCAACCTGTCTCGTTTGTCTGCCATCAGACGGTGGTAGACGAAGAGGCGAGCAAAGACTGTTCCAATCAATGGTATTATGGTATAATTGCAAATCAAACCTATGCACAGATGGATGGTAGTAACACGTTGTATCGAAACCAGCATTAGTTGTTTTAGCTGCACATAACTATAACAACATTGGTTTATATCCTGCTAGTTTTACATCTAAAGACAAACTGTTCAGTAGGTTTGATTAGTATGGTACTAGATCTATTAAGAAATCTCACATGCTGCTTCTCTGTTTGTATTTACTACAATCTACTTTAAAGGCAGTCTCTCCCCTATTGTGTTCGATTTTTTTTTCACGGGAGTGAAATTCACGCACCGTTGAGCTTTATCGATAATTAAACTAGTTAAATCAATCAGAGATACCAAAGCTTTTAAAGGAAATGGCTGTGTTCTCGTTGAAGTGAGGCTGTGGCTAGAAAAATGTCGTTCCATTTTCGGTTTGTGCGACAGATATGTCAACAGCGAAAGGAAATGCTTCCATTATCATTCAATTCAAATGATTAAATCTTCTTGCCATTTCCAATTGCTTTTTACTCGCAGTCTAAAATGTTTTCCACTAACTCAGCTAGGCAAGTAAAAGTGAGGAGCGTAATCCGTTAAGGCGGGAAGACTAATTATTTATATTAGCCAATCATTGAGGGGACAGACTGCCTTTAATGAAGTTCAGAAAAACGTAACATATGTATGTCAAATAATAAATACAGACATAAATACGAATCCATTGTTAGTATTATAAAAAAAACCGACAAACAATATATTGTTTCATCAGCCACCTCATTGGTAAATCCAAACAAAAGAGAATCAGGGAATGTAAAAAGCTGGTCGCTACATTTATGAAAAGAAAACCATTAAATTGAAACATTTTTGTTACTAAGCAACTAAGCATTAAATAACTCATTTTCTATACAGATTAGATAAATTAAAGTTCTTCTACGACTGCCAAACATCTTGTCATTATCTGTCTCGAATTTTTATTATAAATGGCAAATGTTTCATAAATAAAGAGTAAACCTGTCTCAAGACCTGTGTTATCATACTAACCCGAAAAATATTTAAAACGAACTGTACAAACAATAGAACAATATTATATGATATCAATTTGTTGCCATGTAAAACTGCCATCTCTAAAAGATTATCGTCTTTCATCATTTTAATGATCACAGTCTTATGTAGTAATAGATGAAAACATAATTTACTGGATATAGAATTAATTTAGCATGTAAATGAGATTTTCTCATTTATTACTTCTCAATGCGTAGAATGTTGTTAAGCCATAATACATAAGCTTTTGCTCAGAATTTCTTTACTAAGCTTGTTTACAAATTCGTCGGTTGATTCAAATTAATAATGCGTGCCAGTTGGGTCACCGGGGTCAAAGGACAAAAGAAATCAATTTCCATTGATCATATATATTATTTTTGTTGACTCCGCTTTAAACTATTAACTCGAGAAGAATATATGAAGATGGCCTCCTGCAAAGGATTATTTGTTTAAAGTGTATTCTGCTAATGTCGACAAAAGACCCCATGGCTTAGGATGAAATTACTTAATTCGTTTAGTTTCATCTATTCTTGCTTGTTTACGTCTATTGTTGATTGGTATTTCCATCTGCTTACTGTTAAATACAAAAATGGATTAAACTTCTTCAATCTGTTCACAAAACATTTCAACAAAATATTAGATAATCAAAAATGAATTCAAATTTGTTTTTGCGTTTCTAAAATGTAAGATATTTTGAATCAACAGATGGATTTTAATAATCCAATTCTCAACAGCATCGCAAAAAACTCCGGCTTATCCAAGCTTTGCTAAGCTTTACCGTAGAGCTTGAAATGCAAAAAAATTATTTTTGGCTGGATATGAGTTTATAGAATGGTATTAACTGCAGGCACTACAATAGATTGACGGGGGTACCATTCACATATCCTTTTGATTTTACCATTAATAACCAAAAATTAATATGACTATGATGTTTTTGTGCAAATTAAAACAGGCAGTGTAATGAAAAATATTTTAGTTTGTAAAGAACTTTAAGTTAAGGATTGGCAATTGTAAAAATAACAGCCTTTATCTTAATGGTTGCAAAATGATATGAGTGGAATTTTCAAATGCACTTTTGTCGAATTGCCTTCTTAAAATGTAAAAACAAGAAAACAATAAAGACATATATCCTGTGGTTTGGCTTTGTTATTATACCCAAAACGGCGATCTAAACTGAGATTTTAACTATTGGTTAAATTATTGTATTTACAGTTTTCTTTCTGCGGAACACATTTACTTCACCCAACAAAGACGGCAATTCATTTTACAGAATAAATCGAGCTATTTTCTGGTAGCCAATAATGTTTTGATGCAAAAGATACGCTTCTGAGTAGATAAGAAGTTTCTTTAGTACTATATGTGTTTTGTCACAAATGTTTTAGAAAAAGATCCTTGGATTATACAGGTACACCTGTTACTATGCAAACGAAAAGCTTATCACCTGGGATCGAATCTCATGTAAACCTTTTTTACTTAATCTGAAAAGTATCAAGTAGAACATGATAAGATAATTCACTATAACCAATTTCAAAAAACCTATTCCTAAAAAACCTAAAAAACATGTTAAGGTGCACCAGATATGACCATATATCCCTAAAGAAAAGACACAGTCCACATAACACTTCTAAGTGCACAAAAGCAGCTGGAGTTGCTAGAGATAAGCGTAGATATGAGCAGTGTAAAAGGTTGAATTTGCTAAAGAATTGATATTGTTTGGGTTTGGCTTATACATTTCAGCAGCAAGACTATCCTAAAGTGATCAGTTACGAAAGATCCTTATCCTGTAATTATATCCGTTTCTAAAGCTTCCTAGTAAATCATTTCTGGCAGATGCTTTTGTTTGCTAACAGCTAGAGCTGCTGACATTATTATTTTAGATTACGTTGTCCAAGTTGAATATCCTGAACAAAGATATCTACGATATCATCGTCTAGCCAACGTTCTAATCGAGAACCGGTTTTAAGGAAATGACGTAACCAACTCGATGCTAGGTCCTAGACCTTCAGGACGTGCAATATGAAAAAGTGCGGGAAACTCAAAATTACAAGTAAATCTACGTCGCCACTCTCGCATTGATATGAAAATATTAGCAGGTTAGTAAACTACTGCCTAAATTTTACGTTTTCTCGAACGATATTTGCATGCATAAGCGTATGTATCAATAAACAGGAATACTTTGAAGGCCAAGATGGCCTCCAAAGTTTGTCAGTCTGCTGTCAGTCATCTCCCAGATATTTAGTGTCTACCTATGGAGTCGACGGGGAGAATGTGCACACATTTGCAATTGTACTAAAATAATGATTTGCTTATCCTAAGAAGTGTTCTAAATAAGGTTTCCTGGTTCTGAAAATTTTGACTTCTTGAAATTGAAGTATTTGTGGATTGGAGAAAAAACTTATTTTTTGAGCTGAAAATTATGCTACAATTTCTTTAGGGGGTTCACTAAAATATTCTTAGACATTCCGCTTCTGCGAGACATAGATATAATAGATATAACCAAACAACAATACAAACTTTTCACAATTTGCTTTTTTGTCTCATGCTAGCCCAATAATTGAACATTTGATCAAGGCCCAGTCCTGATTGCTGACAAGTTTGGAAATTTGATGAGTAAGCACTCCTAAATGGCAAAAGGCTCCTTGTTTTTGCAATGGAATTTTTTCAAAAGGGTTATCCCACCCCATATGCCCCCTATAGCAAAGGGTCTGTTAGCCATAGATATGTTTGAAAATTTGTTGACAAAGCACTCATAGATGACAAAAAACCTCTCTGTTTACAAAACTTAATTTTTTATCAAAGCATAGTGTCACACCTACACTCTCATACCTAAATGTATTGAATATCTTCCTCCAGGCTACTTTGCAATGTATTGTTACAAAATTTGTCTGTTCATGCATAGACTTAATGACAAACAGCTTCTTTTGCCTTGGATACGGGGAATGGAGTCTCAAATCCAAGCCATAAAGTTGCAGCTGTTATCTTTCAAGCTTCTATGCCATGCATAATTTTGATGATTTGTCTTTATCCATAGCCGTATTAATGGTCAAAATCTTAAATTTTAGTTGATATGCAAAATAAAAGCTCAACTCCCATTCGTGTAGCTGCAGAGGATGGAGTATGACTTTGACTGTGTTGGAGTCTTGGATTGGAATTGAATGAGAATCAAACAATAGAGGATCACTAATTTTTATTTGTTCAGGTGAGGTGGATGAATCATTCAATGAATAACACTAATATGCTTTCTCTTAGATCACTTAAGTTTGATTTATATAATAGCAAAGTACATCTTTCCTTTTATTAGAAACTTTTCTTTAATAAAAATTAAAAATTTCTACACTGAATTTGTTTTCATTTTTCATGTAATTGCAATTCTTAGTTTCTTAATTTCTTGGAATTGCAGGAAAACGTTAGAAGATAAAATTGACTGTTATGTAACTTTTCTATGCCATCCAATTTTGAATAGATTAAACAGCATCCCACCGTTTTAATTGGTCATCAAAGTTTTTTGCATAAATTTTTATGCTAGAAATTATTTTTGCTTTCATTGTTTGTACTCTAGCCTGGGCACCCTATCCTAAAAATGTGAGGACTCCCTGGACCTAATTTTTTTTAGATCTATGGTAGCAATGGTTCCTTATTTCCTTTTTTCCAGAATATACAGCCATGATAAATTTATATAAAGACTGTTTAGTTGGTACCTTTTTGTTGTAACTTGTTGTGCTTTAGTAAAAACTGACAGCAAAAGAAAAATTCTGCCATATAAATTTCTCACAACCTCTTAAATTTCAAGAGGTTGTGAGAAGTTCAAGTGCATTTTCGCTTGTTAGTTTTAAAATAGTTGTGTTTCTGTTTAATCTAAGCTTAGCTGTAATATTTTGGCTACAGATATTATCACATGAATATAATTTTCAGAACAAGCCCTTGCATCTAGATACATCTAGATACAAAATGTTTACACCTTACCCCCTGGTTATGACACATTGTAGCTCGGACAAAGGTGAAAATTAAAAGGGGGACCCTATTTAATTACATCAGTTATCATAGTTTCAATTGTTTTGTCTTTCAATATTCTGAAAATAAACATTCATAACCTATATGAAAAGATTCTCTGCAGTGTTTAACTGCTCTGTTATGCCCAGTTAACCAGAGTAGTCAAGTATTAAATCAAATCTCAATTTTAAGATTTAACTGTGTTAGCTGTTGGCCTCCTATAGGGCTATATTAACTGTGACCTAGACGAAGAATCCCTGCTGCTCTGTTTTATCTAAAATTGGAAGCAAAGGAATTCAGTTTGTTTCTTGTGAGGCCTCTAGAACACATTTTGAAATAAACCTCCTTTCAATTTCCGGTGCACGTATTGGGAGGTTATCTTTTCATTCAAAAGCCTCGTTTTGGTTTTCCGTTGCTTCCACATTGAGCATCCGCGCTCCGTGATAAAGTAATTCATTTTGCACATGCCAGTGCAAAGGCATTTGACAGTATTTATAAACCATTTTCATGGTTGACAAGTATAAGCGTGCTCGTGCAGCCTAGATTAAGAAATTCAGCTGCAGAGATTTTCGACTTGACAAATTTTTCATACAGAATTACAAAGGCCTGTCTAGATAAAGTTAACTGAACCCATTTTCTTTTTCTACTGAAGACTTTTTCTACTTGGGCTGCTGAACATCGAGAATATTTTCTGATGGAATGATGCTGGTTTTTGTGATCACAAAACCGACCAATTCTTGTGCCATGATTGTATGGATTGCCACTTTTCCTCCTACCCTTCATATGAATATATGCTCGGGTACACTTTTTCCTCCTACCCTTCAGATGGATCGCATTTGTATAAATGCATTATATGAATACGGCACATAAAGAGCTTATATCTCAATTTCAAGAAAATTTATATGAGAGGTCTAAGCAGTTGCATTCTGCTTAACCTTCTATTCTGTCCATGTTCTCTGAACTACTTGTTACTTGTTCTCTGAACTACTTGAAGCTAAAACTTTTGCTTTGCTTATTCGCATGAAAAGTAAGATGTTTTAGTAATCGGTGTGATGATTGTAGGGAAATTAGTTGGCCTCTAATTTCTTATAAACTTTGGTTACCGTAATGTTCTACACATACCTTGCAATCACTGGAAATTCGAAAATCTTGAGTTCATTCACAAATTACATTTTTTCGTTGGCCCTCATTACTTGGAAGTCAACTTGAATTCTTTGGAAGTCAACTTCAAGTCCAGAAACAAGATCATCGACATACTTTGGCATACCCTGAATACCTGAGTTTAAAAAATCTGGGGATAAAGAATTGTAGACAGCTGCAGTGGCAAAGAGAAAAATGTTTCAGTGACTTTTTTCTAACCATATTTCTGAGACTAGATAATTAAAACTCTGGCACCAGGGTAACTTTGGCGTTTTGCTCTAAAAGACATAGGTGATTAGAATAGTGCTTTGTCTGAATCAAATAGCAGATTTGATGATGATGTTTTCAAATAATTTGTCCAATAATTGCAAGTAAATCACACAAGCTGCTTCTCCCCTGCCTAGTCATCAGTTTTGTAGCTGGATCTCAACTGCTTGCAGGGTCCAAATGCAAACAGCTAGGTAAATTTTTGAACTTCTATTATGCTGTAATAGGCCTAACACGATGTTTGCTATATTAGATGTCACTTTCTTTCGTACCAGGTTTTCCCATTTTTTTCACATTTTAGTGTAACTGTGAGAGATAACATGCCATTAAAGAAAAGAAGTCATGAAGAATAAACAGTGCAATATAAAATAACTTCTCATAAACAAATTACAAAAGTTGTTAAGTTAGATAATATTTTGCCTGAGCATCCAGTGCGTCTTTGAATCTTCTTAGCTGAAAAATGCAGCTTAATCACCCTTATTTGCAAAATAATCTATATCGATAAATCTAATAAGAGAAATTCTTTTTATCTATGTTATGGGTATTACCACATCAGTGGAAACGACGGTCAGGGTTCTTGTTATGACGGTGAATAACCGGTGTATTACTTGCCCGTTGTTGGAGCGATGGGCTAGGCCAAGGGCCTAAGCCCCGAACAAGTAACGCACACAAGATATTACTTCTTTGATATTAACTCTAAGAATTAAACAAAAAGACAAACTTATGATCAACACATACTAATAACAAAAACGGAAGCTAATTAACAGGACATTTCGAGCGTCACACTACATGTTGAAAGACAAACATATTGCCATAAAAAGGCGTTCACTAACACAACAGGACTTAACAGAACATGTGACTTTAACATGCAACCGGAACATTACTAAATTGAATAAATATAAAATCCAAACCATTACACGTGTAACGCTCTTATAATTTCAGCATATTTTCTCTAAATTTTGAAAAACAATGCAATATTTTAGCAATTATCACAAGTAAAGGATTTGCCCTTTCTAATGAAAAAATATCAGAGAAGATGACAATAAGACGAAACCTGTAGTTCTTTAATATTGGTTCTCTACCTACGCGAGTACCTACGTATTGATCCTAGATATGATCAAAGAAATACCTTTGAATACCTTCATTGCAATCGCAGCACGAATCTCAAAAACTTGTTTTCTTTTTTATCTTATCCTCTATAACTCTTCTTCGCAGCCTGTTATCGATCTGTTAACTCACCGGCATTTCAATAGCTATCTGCATTGATATTTTTTCAAATCTCCCGCGAATTACTGTTTTGCTCGTTATGCTGAACGCGTACTGTAGCTGGGAAGGAGGAGTAACGGAATCAAGTGAGCTATAATTTGTTTCATGTTTAATTATGTTTCTGCAACAACGAAAGGCCTTTGAAATGGCTTGTGGTGAAACACTTTTATAAGTTATTTTATATCAAAGATCTTAACAGACATAAGATTAAAAGCGCTTCGCTGTTGGAGGCGACAACGGACCAACAATCTCGCGCCATGTGCATCTTACTTTCTATTATTTCCCGTCTGAGTCTGATCATGTTTGGCGCCTCGTGCGGTCGCTTTTGCAATGGGAAAGTCAAGGTTTTGGCGCCATTTCTAACCAGGTTATCATGGAATCGGTTCGAGTAGGGTCATTTAATCTTAGGCCTTCCAACTAATGCAAACATTAAGAAGGTTTTCTGTGCAGTCAGGACGTCTGAAACTTCACTCTCGCGCTCTTCTTTTGCATGAAATGAAACGAACAATCAATTTAATGTCTAGGAAGAGTGAAATGTGCCAGAATGGTCAAATAAACATTGAAGATGATAATTAATGATGGAAGGAATTTTTGCTTCTATTTGGAATTAGGAGGCCGCCAAACATGTTGTCTCTCGAGTAGCTGTAAGTAAGTTTGTGCAGAAGTAAGATTTTTAAACAACGTTCATAAAGTGTTGAAAGCTGAGTTAATTATACGATTTTGCTACTTGACGGAGCATTAACTTTATTGGTGAAAGTGCATTGCTAAAAACAAAGAAAGTTTAAAATTCAGATGTTTAACGATTGTTTATTCTGTATATATTCTGTATTTACTTTTTATCATCTTGTCAGTTAGTTATAGGAAGTATATAACTAACTGTCATTGAAAATGTCATTGAAGTATATTAGAAAATATATTTGCAATGGGTTCTTCGAGAAAAACATTGCCTAAATAACCAACCAATTCATTTACATATGTGAATGATCTGAATGTGTTTGTAGCTTCAAATGTACTCCCTTGTCTTTCCTTACTTTTCAATGAAAATATGGGTCATGTATTTTACAAAAGACATTTGATGCATCGCAATTTGTTACGTCAAGTCACGAAGAGGCAATCCGAACCTCGTTTCAGGTGTTCATTTGCCCTCAATTAAACTCTCGGCCAGAAATTTCCAAATGTCTCTTTGCGTCAAGCATTGCTGAACTATTAATCACCCCTCTAGCTGAACTTCAACATGCTTTTTGAATTTAGTGTTTTTTCATTCCGTATGAATTAACAGTATTTTACCAACTCGTTTCTCAATTTTTTGAATAAGCATCGGATAGGCCTTTCTTTTTCAAATTGTTCCACCACTTTTCTAGAAGCTCTCAATTTTATTTCAACTGAAAGGAAGGAAGTTTAAATGAAACTTCAATGTTACTTGATATATTTTTTGGGTAAAACGCACCTAAATTATATTGGATACATTGATTCGGATCGTTTTTCGCGTATTTAAATGTAGTTTATCTCGTTGTTTTGAATATCTTTTATAAATCCTGTTTCTTCTCCTCTTAACTTAAGGGATGAAAGATGGTCGAATAGTTTTTTTTTTGCATTTATTTTGCTTTAAATTGTTAAAGACGTCCTCTGTGCCAATTGAATCATTAAGTTCTCGTATGATACAGCTTTGGCGTAACTTTGTTTCTTTAACGTTTTAAGAAAGATATTGTATAAAAAAGCATTTGGATGCAACCATCGATAGCAAGTTATTTGTCGTATTGTTGAACGCAAAGAATGTTAGGCTAATAATTCCAACCCGAAGAATGATTCAAAATTTACCAAAATACAGGACGGGAATTTTTAGGCAACGATCACCGTATGATGTAGAAGAAATCGTCTTCCATAATTTTGCCATGATTTTTAAAGGATTCAATAGATACGGTTGCAGTTAAACAAAAAAATCCATGGCCTGTATATATTTTTGTCATAATAGCTGGAGGTAGTAGTAAAATCAGTGTTAATTATTGTGGTAAATAAACGCTTAGTTAAAGCAATCTAAAATGAAAATTTGTGACATTTCAATTGTAATTCGAAGAAAATAATTGATAGCGCTAAGTTATGCTATTTTCAGTACGTTTATAAAGAGCTTCAGTAACACATTTGACTTTAAACTAATGGCACAATAGGGTAGAATGTCCAAGGTAAAGCAAAACATAGGAACAGAATTTAATGCGTCCTTGAAATTTAATGACATCCGATATATGACCATCGGCAAATCATTTAAAATTTTTTTTTTGATATTGCAAAATCCTGGCAATTGTATCCAAAATATTTGAATT
Organism: Rhopilema esculentum; assembly: GCF_057945365.1. Taxonomy (NCBI): domain Eukaryota; kingdom Metazoa; phylum Cnidaria; class Scyphozoa; order Rhizostomeae; family Rhizostomatidae; genus Rhopilema; species Rhopilema esculentum. The sequence goes on along the minus strand of NC_142816.1, from coordinate 2,694,052 downwards.
GATGCTGAATAAAAACTAAAAAAAGATTCGGTTGTGGATTATCTTTTGCTAAATGTAGACAACTATTGCGATTTTATGCTTTCTTTTTGTATTTCTTTATTCATCGATCGCAATTTTTTCTATTGGAACATTTTACGAATACTCTTGTGCTCTCAAAATATTTGTAAATAGGACTTTTAGGTAGCCAACTATTCCATTCACAGTCAATTAATTTTTCTTGCTTATTGTGAAATACATGTGACGAAATTTATTTGCAAACTTTTGATACTTAAAACTAAAAGTTTAATATTGCATCTCTTTTAAGAATACATCGACTCTCAAACGATTGCAAACTGGATTCATCGCAAGATTGTTCCATCTTGTCAGCATCTTTTTCAACATGTCATGCGACAGTATACTTGTTCAGTAAGTCTTATATCAATTTACTTTGAATTTTAATAAGAAGTATACAATGTGTATTCGTTGACTCTAAACCACATTAAAATTGACTTTAAATGTATATTCGTTGACTCTAAACCACATTGGGCCTGTCTGCTCGTTTTTGCCATTGCAAAAATTTGAGTTTTTATAGTTTGGCTTTTCAACATAATTTTGTTCAGTTATTCATAATTTTATGGCAATGTTTAAACTTTCAACATAATCAAGCTCAGCATAAAATCCAGGTGATTACTGTCTCTCTGACATAATATCATGCTATTAACAACAAACAAGAAATGTGGACGAACCAATAATTGCTCGTAAGATCTTGCACACTCACTCTGACATACAACTAAGCTAACGGCAAGACCCTTCCAAATATAAAATATCATACATTTGAAAAAACTGTCTTACTGCCTGGCATCACAGTTGTTTTTTAAATTTGAGTTAAAATTGTTATTTAATCACAGAATGTTTATAACCTAATGTCAGCCCTATATCGGATTTATGCTCCCATAGAGATTATTACTCTGTCAAATCCCATTTGTATATCATCTTTGGTGTAAACTTTCACTCCCTGTTTCAAAGCATTAGACTAAGTTAAACGTACTGTGTTCTCTGTACACAATCGTTTGGCAAGCCACTTAGGGGAGAATAAATCAGTTTCAGCCAAGTTGAGCTGCCCTGTTATGACAATAGGTTACCGCAATAAAACTTCTATCCCCATTCATTGCATATTCTTATAGTAAACCATTTTCTGAAATGTCAGCTCACAAATCTTCTTGGTGTCGTTACTTAGTTACTTGCTACAATTTTAGCCCAACATGAGCGATTGCCAGTAGGTGTATTATTTCTTCTTGATAAAAACGTGGCAATTTTCAAAGTCTATTTTTACAAGACAAACCACTAACTAGGGAATTAACCGTATTGAAAAATAGTCTATAGCAAATAGTCTATTGGGCTATAGTCTTCTCAGCTTGCTCTTCTTTGCACTCATTTCATGGCTGTGATCTCAACAGAAACAATAGGTGTCGTGCTAGTCTTTCTTTATTCATACATCTTTTTCAAAAAGCGTTGTTACTTGCTTTTTTAATCTGTCACCTTTGGCCACATGAAATGCACAACTGCACACTAATTTTTTCTCTTTACATACACAAAACATATAATTTCTTACAGACATTTTTTTTCATTTCTTCTCTTTTCCTCGTTCTCATGTGCCAGGTACAGTTGCAAGGATAATAGTCAAAGTTTCCAACTTATTGATTCTGTAAGCTGTTATGATTTTAATTTTTAGTGTAATTTTGAAATAGGAGATTCTAAGTGCTTTATGCAGGTCACCTATCCACCTGCCTTCAAGTAAACCCATTTTTGAGCTGACATTTTGGACTTATTCATTAAATTAGACTTCACATCGCGTTAATCTAAATATTCAAGATCTACCTCAGATGCTTAATCTAAGTTTCATATTGCTCTGTTGGAAACCCAGATTCGGCTTTTCAATTATGTATCACAAGGATGCTTCATGCAGTGTTTTTGAGAATCATACGATCTACACCGTAATCTTTGAGCTTTTGCTGACAGAAATTGAATCTCATTTCCTTATAAACTATGGGTTTTGATCGTCTTATCACACTTTCCTGATTTTGTCAATTTTTTAGCGGGTGATTTTTCTCGCGTGTTGGTAAAATGTTCCTTCTTTTTTTCTATTTTCACTGTCCTTTGCTCGGAATACATACCAAAACAACATGCGAAGATGAAATACTTGGATCTGGCACTTTACTTTCCTACTTCAAAAGACACCATTTACAAATGTCCCAAATAGTGACCTTTTTGTAGATCTTCTCCTGGGAATGTCTTCAATTTTTAGTCTATTTTCGAATTTCTTGGCCGAAAGCCACATCATAAATAGGATTTTGGGATTACCAAGGGCCGCCCTTTACACCAATATCCACAAATGAAATTGGCAAATTTCGTAGTCTATTTGAGGATCCAGATCGCCGATTCCTGACCACAGTGCAATAACTTCACAATGTTGGAAAGTTCTTTAAGGTGTTTTTGCCAAAGCAGGATTACACATCAAGGAACAAAGCTATAATCTGCACGTGGGAAGAAAGATTCGAAAGGTTAACATATCCTTGTTAGCATCATCCGTATGTGTAATTTCAGCGATTTGGTGAATCACAAGCGTATACAGTTATAAAAAATCAGGATGTTTAGTTATAAAAAATCAAGTTCTGCCTGCCATTCACCCTTATATTTGAGTTCGAGATTAAATGCCTGTCCATGAAACATGACATTGCCAGCATCTCTTTCTATAACTTTCAACATTTCTTAAGCACACTTTGATAATTTCTATACAAAATTTAACTCTTATCTATGCCAAACGTTCCTTTCTGCACGCATGTGTTATATGCTGTGAAGCTAATTACCGCAGGCATGATATTTTCATAAACGATGCATACGCAAAAAAGTTGTTAGCAAGCTGACTGTAACGCTTGAGCTCTAAGAAGCAAGACTAATTGATATAAACTGGAATGAAATTTGCTATGTTAAAATATAATTATTGTTTACGATTATCGGTGATTAAGAAATTGAACTTCCTCTTTGATTTGTCCGTCTTGTTTGCATATTCAACAAAAGTAACTTCCAAGCTGTTTTATCCTGCTATTTTACTTTGAATGCGATGGTTTCCAAACCTATAGTTTAATTAACTGAAAAAATACAGGAAAATAATTTTGTAACATCAATAAGCAATTACAGTGGGAAACAGCCCATTCACTTTAGTTGATCTATCAATGATGGTTGTAATTATATGAAACTCAGAGATGCCGGTCTCATATTTACGTTCCCATTTTTTGGTTCTTTGCGTTGGATGCATGAATATGTGATTTTTTTCTCACATAGGTTTGCTTTGAAGTGCCGATCTCTTTAGATGATTCTTACCGTTTGCTGTCCTCTTACTTGCGTGAGTGTTATAGATAATTTTTTTCTTACATTTATTAGGGGAATAATAGAAGTTTTAAGGGAATAACATAACTAACTTGCTATAGATGCACAAAGAGATAAATTTATTTGCTTGAAATGTTCAGTTTGATTGATCAGGAAATTTTAGTTGAGAACTTAAGTTTCCGTATGAATAGAGATAAATTTATCCTCTGATTGGTATACACTAGGGTCGCAAAAGTATGGAAACGGAAGGTCAATTTGGCATCTCACAGTGACCACGGGCCTTAGCCGACCAATTTCAAAATCAGAATTATGAGGCGAAGGGGCTTGGAAACGATAGGTTATGGCGGGAAAATGCATTTACCATTCCTTCGACTTTCGGTAAAGAAAATTTAGTGATTGGTTTGCTGTTTTGAGGGGAAAAAATTCAGCAAAACGTTGAAGCATTCTGTAAAAGATTCTCTGAGTTTTCATGAAAGATGATCACGAAGTGTCACTTTATTGAAGAAACGTGAACAAAAAATGTTGAAATTTGAAGCAAACTGCTTAAAGCTTCTTTTTCATGAAAAAATTATAACTGAGAAAGTGACGTTAGCTGTGCACTTAAATTTTAAAGTTTCAATACTGGCACAAGGTAAGTTGCTCTGCATTTGATGTTAATGACTTGTTTATCTTAAATTCTGATTTAC